>NW_021833475.1:12500-20000 GCF_006345805.1 Octopus sinensis | reverse complement strand
CGAGTACTCCCTTGCATGCTCCGTTGACTCGAACCTTGCTTCTATTGTGGCGAATTTACCGCCTCTGATTAGATACCTTTCATAGTCGCACCAAGACACTTTTTGAATGTGCTTTCCTCCATGTGTTCAAATCTTCTTTTTTCTCTACATTGTATACTTTATAGACAATAGTCTTTTCTTTAATTTAATTTTTTATTATCCATCTGGACTATTCCATTTCTGCATGCTAATTTTATTTTTAATTTATTCCCATTCATGTGAAACCACTTATTCAAGTTCAAATCATTGATGCAATTTTATGCCAATTGCTATTTTTATTTTTGCTATGTTACTTTAGTTTGATTTTAATTATTACTTACTACATATAATCCAATTATTATTATTATTTTTATTGTTAAAGTGAAAGTATCTGACATAAAATAGAGAAACGTTTTTGTTTCACTTTTAACACGTAATACTGAAATAGTGGAGAAGATATGATATTGCTATGGGCTCGCTCTAGGCAAGAAGTTGAACATTTTTTCCTATGAAACTACATGGACCCTAAGTAAGGCATGTGTAAAATTTGAATGGAATTGGTTGTGTAGTTCTCAAGTTTTAGGGAATCGTAGTGGAGAAGATATGACATTGCTGTGGGCTCGCCCTAGGCAAAAAGTAAAAAAAATGATGACACTCCCCCGACCCTAAGTAAGGCATGTGTAAAATTTGAATGAAATTGGTTGTGTAGTTCTCAAGTTTTAAAGAAACACACAGACAGACAGACAGACAGACAGATACACATTCTCAGTTTTATATATATAAATATATATATTGTTAATCCAAACATGAACAAAGAGAAAACTCAACAACGCGAGGACATGGAACAAATATAGTATTATTGGACGCTCAGGAAAGAAAAGAAGGAAGAATTTAAGTTTCGAGCGGAGCTCTTCGCCAGAAACATAGAAAAAGAAAAGGTCCAAGGAAGGGAAGACGGAGAAAGAAAATCGATACACACGCGGTTACATATATATATATACTCTCTTCTTTGTTACAGGTTTCCGCCATTTGACTGCGGAAAACTTATCTGCTGTAAGCCTAGTACTTATTCTATCGGTCTCTTATTCTGAACCGCTATGTTCCGGAGACATACTAACATAGGTCGTCAAGCGATGGTGTAGGGACAAACACAGACACAAAGGCACACACACATAGTTTCCGTCTGGCAAATCCACCCAAAAGGCTCTAATCGGCCTGAGGCTATAGTAGAAGACACTTCCGAAGGTTGCCACGAAGTGAGAGTGAACCCGGAACATGTGGTTGGGAAGCAAGCTTCTTACCACACCCCACATCTGCGCCTGTATATATATATATATAATATATTATATATCTATTATATATATGTGTGTGTGTGTGTGTGTGGTGTGTGTGTGTGTGGTGTGTGTTTGTGTAGGGAGAGAGAGAGAGAGAAAGACTGAGTGAGTGAGAGTGAGAGAGAGTCAACAGATGAAATCCAGAGATTCTCATTAAAAAAGTCACTTGGTAGCGCTCAAATGATTCAAACTTAGACTCCGATGTCTTTACAGGGCAAAGAATGGTTATAAAAGGGATCAGGTTGAGCGGATATGGAGGCAATTATGCAGATAAACAAATTGAATAGAACACCTTAATATACAGAATACACACACACTCGCACGCACGCACACACGCGCACGCACGCACGCAGACACAGACACACACGCACATATATATATGCGCACACTGATGCATATATGCAAGGAAGGAATATATGCAATTTGTGTATTTTATTATGATATTGGCCCCTCGATCAGAAAAGCATACATTTGTTCGAGAGACGAGGGCATGTATGAGTATGAGTGCGTGTATATGCGGGTATTTGCGTACGTATGTGTATTTGACGTGTTCTTGAAAAGATCGAAGCTAGCGTTAGGTATTAGATTCAATGTGGAACCGAAACCTGGTCATGAATTTTACTCAACAGCTTTTCTTCATCTTGTGTCGTGTATTAAAGGTGTATTGTGCATCTAAAACTGTCGTTTCAATATATATCTAAGTATAGAAACCTCAGTTTTTTCATGGGTTTAGAGTCATGAGAATACAGATATATACATGTGCATAAGCTCACACAAACACACACACACACACACAAGCACACACACACACACACACACACACACACACTCACACATGTTGCTATTTGAAAACTTTTCTGTATGTTTACATAGGAGTGTGTGTTTGTGTGTGTGTGTATTCAGGCGTGCGAGTATATGTATGTGTGTATGAATGTATGTATATATGTATATATATATATTACATATATATATATATATATATATTAATATATTATATATACACATACATATTATATATACATGCATACAAACACACATACACAATTTTTTATATATACACGTACATGTGTGGCGTGTATTTGCATGCATGCATGCATATATGTAAGTGTGTATGCATGTATATTTCTGTAATATATGCTGTATCTATGTATGTTTATGTTTATATATATATATACATGTTTATATTCAAACATATATACATATGCACGCACATACTTATATATGTAGTTATATATAGATACGTTTGTATATATATGTGTGTGTGTATACTTGCATATATATATATATATATATATATATATATATATATATATATATAATATATTATATATACATACATACATACATACATACATACATACATATACATATGTTGCCTTATATATGTATGTATGTATGTATGTATGTATGTATGTATGTATGTATGTGTATGTGTTGTTATTCCCACACATGTGTATGTTTGTGGTCGTATTGTGTGCCTGTAAGCTTTTGTAAATGTGTAAATTCAACGAATCGGAAATAAAGTGAAAAAAAAAGATGAACGATCGACAAATGTTTACATGAAGGTATACTGAAGTATTTGCTTCTTGTTTGTTTGTGTGCCTGTGTGTGTACATAATATTATATATATATATATATATATATATATATATATATATATATACATATATATATATATATATATATATTATATATTATATATGTATGTATGTATGTATGTATGTATATATTTACAAATCATAGGGGGAGAAGACAAAGAATGTACAGAAACTAAAGAGAGGGGAACAAGAAACAGAAGAATGAAAGATGGTGTGTGTGTGTGTGTAATTGTGTGTGAAATTTAAGGAGAGATCGGCAATGATAGAAAACAAAACGTAGCTAAAGTTTAAATTCAAATCGTTGAAAGTACAAAGATAAAAACAAGTAAACAGTATCAACAACTAAAACAACCATGGACAAACAACACAAAAATAAATATACACAAAGCTAAAATAATATACCAAGTGAATTACGTCCACAACAGCATATGTAAAATTTAAAGCCGGATCGATTTTGCTTTTTGTTTTTCACATTAAATTATAATTTGTTTTCAAATATAAATTTCTTTTTCTTGGGAAATTATTTAATTTTCTTTCAGATTTGTTTAATAGTATTAAATATCGAGAGTGTAATTGATGTTAAGTATGAATTTGTATGATGCAGATAAAGAGAATGGTAGATATGATGATAGATAGAAAAACAATCAGTAAGCTGGAAAGATGAATATATTGATGAATCAACACAAAGATACAGCGATTACAGGAACTAGAATGTACCTTGCACATGTACATACATATATACATACAGACATACATAAATACATACATACGTATACATCCATCTATACATACATACATACATACATACATACATACATCCATCCATCCATCCATACATACATACATACATACATACATACATACATACATACATACATGCAGATATATGTGTATGTGCACACACACACACCCACTCACACAAACATTAGGAGTTAGTGACAGAAATAACCTCTGTAATAATTATTAATTTGCTTATCCAACTTAACTTTGGTGAGTTGTTTTGAACGCCGCAGGTTGAGGTAATCGTTTTGGCAAACCATCTTGTTAAGTGCTAAAAAGCTCAGATTATAATCGACAAACGAAATTTCATCAGCACCGTCGGATGGCTTGTGGTATCATGTGATTTCTGCAAAGTTTGCGCATTATCAGCAACAGGCATCCTACCACCGATTACGAGATCGAAAAACCGCAAAAGCCGCCTGAGAAATCTGTACTTTTTAGGACTTAACATCTATACGAGATGTTTTCTCAGGAAGATTACCGCAGCCTCTGCCGTTCACAACAGCACATCCAAGAGAAGTGGGAAGACTAATGCTTCCGTCATTAACAGCTAATTTGTATACAGCCCGTCAGTTTTTTTGCGATATCATTGAATGTTTAGTTAGTGTTAAACTATACCGGTTTGACCAAGCACATCGAAGTGGTCGTCACTGCTCTAAGAGACTACGAGGCGATGGTAACAGCAAAATTCAACCAAAAGAGTCAGTAAAGCTTCAGCTCGGAGCGGGGTGAAGGAGTTCCATGCTGTGCAACAGCGTCGCATGGCGCTGGACGGATGAAGCAGCTACATTGCTTAGGGTTGATTTGGTCCAGTCCTCCAGCGGACAAGAACTGAGACGCAGCGAGGAGCAGGGTGGCCTAAATCACAAAAAAAAAAGTCGGGCTGAGGGAAAGCTTTCTTTAAAGTTTAGATAGTGAGAGCAAACAATTTCATCGCCTCTGTCACATATTATCATCTAGCCGCCGCACTTTGCCCCAGTTAACGTTTCACCGGGCTGGAGCGCCTGCTCCTCTTCTTTCTCCGGAAGGGAAGTGTTCCACAGGTCAGACGCTTTATTTTTGTCAATACTCACTGAATAAAAGACAAAGCACACACACACACATTCGCCGAGGCTGCGAGATCTCCAGCGTTTCCTTCACAAGGAACAGGTATGGCCGTCATTTGGTAGACGGACTTTTGCACACTTCGTCTCTTTAACAGTGGTGCAGACGTGAATCAAGCGTAGACTGAGGCAGGGAGAATTGGCGTATAGAGTGTAGTTAGGCACGCACGGTCCTCTGTCAGTAGGGCAATGAGATTAGTGGATGTTCCACTTTGACATTCGACAGGAGGTTTATGGTGAGAAAGTCCGACGACGCTTTCGGGGTAACTCTGGGCGTTGACGCGAATCAACTGGCTGGATGGTTCCGGGTAACCCACGTATAATTTCCAGGAGTCTTTGGCCAGACAGTGCTACCGGAATCAAACTATCTACTGAGTCCATCGTGAAGATAACCGGCCAACTTCCTTTGGCCGTGAGAGAACAGGAGACATTTTTTTCTGTCTGGTTTTGTGATGGACCAGACAGAGAGAGCTGAAGGTAGACACCTTTCAATTTGGCCAAGTCTTTCAGACTTTAACTTTATAAGGAAAGTGAGAGGACCGGGTGTTCTTGAGCAAAACACTTCATTTCATGTTGCTCCAGTTCACTCAAAAATGAATAATCCTGCGACGGACCGTCGTTCCGCATAGATGGGGAGTATATACTGAAACCGACCATCATGAGTCTGGTATGGCTCGAGAAGGAAATATATATATATATATATATATAACCTCATCACCACACACACACACACACACACACACACACTTGCCAAGATACCACGCAATGGGACCGAACTTGGAACCATGTGCTTTAGGAGCAAACTTCTTACAACACTACTATGACTGAACCTATACATGCATACATAAATACATACATACATGCATACATACATGCATACATACACACATGCATACATACATACATACATACATACATACATACATACATACATACATACATACATACATATATTATGTGTGTGTGTGTGTGTATGTGTGTGTAAGTATGTATATAAACACTATATAATACATGCATGTGTAAATATTATTGGCATATATGTATGTACGTATATATGTATTGATATGTATATATGCATATTCATATATATTCGTGTATATATGGGTTGGTGGGTGGGGTCGGATGCCTGCGTGTCTATTTGAGTCATGGTGCTGCATTTATCTTGACAAGGTTAAATAACAAACGAAAGATTTGAGGATAAAAACAAAAGTTTAAAAAGTGTAAACGCACAAGCAAACACACACATACGCCCACAAGCGCGTGCAAATACACACATACACAAGCATACACGCAAACACAAATACCTTCACAGACATATGTAAACAAAATATGCAATAATACTAGTACTAATACTAACTACAAAAGCAGGAACAAAACCAAAAATAATTAAATAAATACGAAGAGAAGAAGAAATAGAAACATAAACAATATACAATAAAAGAAAATTAAGAAAAAAAAGTAGGGAAAATTTGCGAAATTTTGTATAGGTAAATCAAGTTTACTGAGGTGAATGTAGGAGATCATTGGGCCATTGCAGACAGCTGTCAAAGACAAATCGATTTAAAACAACAACTAATAATAACAAAACATCACCTTATCAGTGAAGTTATTTCCCTCCTTTTCCCCTTTCTCTCTCTCCCTTTCGCTCACACCACCTATTTGTTTTTTTTATCTATCTATCTATCTATCTATCTCTCTATCTATCTATCTATCTATCTATCTATCTATCTATCTATCTATCTATCTATCTATCTAGCTGTCTGTCTATCCCTCTCTCCATATGTCTGTATATGTATAATATATATATATGTGTGTGTGTGTGTGTGTGCGTGTGCGTTTGTTTCTATATATATACACATATATGCATGTACATATATATATATATATATATATATATATATGGGGGGCGGCTATGTGTTAAGAAGCTTGTTTTCCAATCACTTGGTTTCGGATTCGGTCCCACTACGTGGCACCTTCGGCAAGTGTCTTCTACTATAGCCTCGGGCCTACCAAAGCCTTGTGAGTGGATTTGGTAGACGGAAACTGAAAGAAGCCCGTCGTATATATGTATATATATATATATATATATATATGTGTGTGTGTGTGAGTGTGTGTGTGTGTGTGTGTGTTTGTGTGTGTGTGTATGTATGTATCTATATGTTTGTGTGTCTGTGTTTGTCCCCCACCATCGCTTGACAACCGATATCGGTATGTCTACGTCCCCGTTATTTAGCAGTTCGGCAAAAGGGCTCCGATAGAATAAGTACTAGGCTTACAAAGAATTAGTCCTAGGGTCTATAAGCTCGACTAAAGGCTATACATATATATAATATATATATATCTGTCTGTGTGTTGACTTATATGTAGATAGATAAATAGGTAGATAGATAATATGTAGATAGATAAATATGTAGATAGATAATAGGTAGATAAATAAATTAACATACTTATATATGTGTGCTTGTGTGTGTGTGTGTGTGTGTGTGTGAGTGTAATATATACAGTATATTGTTATGAGCGACTAAAACTTTCATAAATTGAAGATGCTTTCTAAGCATGTTTTTTGTCCTTGAGCAATCTTGAGTCCCTGAGCACACGGCCTATGCACGTTAAAACTGAGGACAATAGAACAAAAGAATTCACGTGAAAAACGAGAGGAAGGCGGGT
>NW_021833475.1:0-7500 GCF_006345805.1 Octopus sinensis | reverse complement strand
CCCTCATCCCTAGGATCCTTCGGTGAGCACCCATTGTTGCTCACCTTCTTCCTCTCGCGGCCCTTCTTTGAGGAGTCCTTCCCCTCCTCGGCCGCCTTCATTCCCTCTTCTACAGAGGTTTCAACCAACTGCTCCAGGACCTCACTTTGTTCCTGGGGACAGTTTTTCTTTATACGGCCAGGCTCCAGACACCTGGGGGGGGGGTGACCCTCAAGAATCACCGGGTACCTACACCCGGTCATTTTCAAAATATCTGGAAGGACCAGATTGGCTGATTGGGAAGATAAAAGAGAAATGATAACAATAAAGAATGAGAGACATATAGAGATAGAAATACTAGCAACAGTAGAAGAGATTGGTGAAGAAAACCAGAGAGAGAGAGAGACCGAAAGGAAAACAAGTAAGAAATATGATACAATACACAAAAAGTGTAGAGGTAGAAAAAAAGATTGCGAAAATGAAGAATGTATTTAGAGTGGTGGGTAAGTCATTCCATCCTCATTTTTCATTGTATCCATAATTTCGTACGATATGTGTTTTTATGTACGCCATTGTACTCAATAAAAGAAATTAGAAATTAGGACAATTCACGTGCTTATGACACTTATAAAGACAGAAACATATGTCCATAATTGTCCACTTACCTCTAGACAATAAGCCAATTCTTTTCCTTTGAATCGTGTCAACTTTGGAGAAATCGTGATTCTTGAGATTTTCTCCCTTTCTTATATGGAGCTGATCTCAGTCACCATTTGGCAGTTGTGACACATCTAGTCGCAGAGATCCTTTTCGTAGATAACAAATTTATTTTGTATGGTATTAGATATACCTGTATTTGTGTAAATAAACATATACTTACACACACACACACACACACACACACACACGCACACATACACACACACGCACACTCATATATATACGCCTCTTTCTCCTTAAATATGTGTGTGTATACGTACATGCATAACTACATACATATACATATGCACACACTGACACACACAAACATCCACATACACGCGCGCACACACACACATGCACACAGAGCAGTGCAAACTATTTATTTCTTCATTTGATCACATGGCATTTACCTTAAAGTCCCTCTCTCTTACTCCGTCTTTCTCTTTCTTTATCTCTCCATCTCTAGTTTGATGTTTACCTCTGTTTCTTTCATAACGCATACACTCGCGCTCGCGCACAGACACACACACACACATACACGTACACACTTGCTACAATAGGCACTCATATATACACGCATTCACACTTACATCAAAACACACTGACACAAGTACAGTCATTTGCTTCTTATCTTGCTCACTTTTCATTTTACACTTAACCCTCCCCTTCTTTCTCATATCTCTCCCTTTAATTACACTCTTTTCTTCACTCTCTATTCATTATAAACACACACACACACACACACGGACATATGTCCATGCATCTGTATCTCCCTGCTAATACCAATTTATTAATGTTTAACAGTGGTTCTATAGAAATAAAACACATTGAAGAACAAGAGTGGGCGGAGATGGCCCTCAGTGGGCCACACTGACCTTTTATCTACGCCTACCAACCCATGTGTTAAATACCTACACATACCACAGAGATAATTAAGAATTTCTATAAATGAAATCTTAAACAGAGATTTTGTATGTCAAGACGTTTATTCATGTTAGTGTACGTGTATATGCACGTAGGTTTGCATGGAAGTAGTAAGTGTTTGAGTACGGAGAGAGCGGGATAGGATGGTGGAGAGGAAGAAAGGAATGAGAAAAGAAATGGTCGAATAAATGAGAAATAGCTACAGAGAATTGCTACGAAACCCCGTGCGTACAGTGGTCGCTGAGGTATGATCTCCAAAGCTACTTTTCCAGACACACCAATACTTCCTTCTGGATGAAGACCACACATTACATTCAAATACGCTATAAGACAGACTGAACAGTAGACACATATTTCACCGTCTCCACTATTCAAATCTATCCATGTCTGTCACTGTTTAAGTCCAGGTCAGTTTTGTTCGAGCGAAACTATGATCAAAGGTATATCAGCCATGCCTATCACAACTGCATAATACAGGCGCAGGAGTCGGAAACTGAAAGAAGCCCGTCGTATATATATATATATATATATATATATATAGATATATATATATATATATGCATATATGGGTACAGGACGTCACAAACCGTAAACCACATAAAATACGAAAACAAATGAGTTGATACGCAAACAACGAGAAGAACAAATAAAAAATAGGACAAGTAACATAAAGAACGATTCTTCATCAGTTGTCGGCTGTCCATCCATATTTCCCACTTCGCATGTCTGCATAGGTGTAGAGGGAAATATTAATTCGCATGCCTGCATAGGTGTAGGAATGCTAGCAGTTCCGTTAACCCGTCCGATGTCGCTGGTCGTGCTGGTGTAACGGGTGAGTTTTTCCCCTAGCATTTCTAGATCTATAGGAAATATTATATTGACTTGGAAATGAACCTTCGGTTCTAATCCAGAAACGAGTCGTCTATAATTAATCCATAGGCTGGGATTTCGTTATTTTCTGCCTTTTTTGCCATATACAGCTTACAAATTCTGTTTGTTTGTGGAGACTTTTTATTAGTAGAGGAAATAGTGATCAATTTTGGCTGCTATTTCTAATATTTTCGGTATGTGGTTTTGAGCAACTTGTTGCATTTAACCCTTAATTATAATTATTATAACCCTTATCAAATATGGTCTTTTCCATACCGATAAATCTACTAGGTGAAATTGATTAATTTTATTAAATTAATTATATTCCACCCTTTATTGCATGAAAAGAAATGAATTGCTACGCAAACAACAAGAGGAGCAAATGAAAAACAAGTAACATAAAGAACGACTCTTAGTCAGTAGTCGGCTATCTACTCCTCATTTCGAGCATTGAACGACAATAAGAGTCTTCGAAGGCAGTTGCTCCCGCGAAAACCAAAATAAAATTTGGGTTTTGCAGAGGGTAAAAGATGGTAACAAAAACAGGACAGTGGAGAGATACAAGGAAACCGAACGAAGACAGAGATGTAGGGTCGTTAGACCAAACGAAATTAAAATAGCGACCTCTGGAGAAATATTTTCTGTGACAAGAGAAAAGCTAGAAGAGAGAGACAGATAGGATATATATTACATATGTATGTATGTATGTATGTATGTATGTATGTATGTATGTATGTATGTATGTATGTATTTGTGTCTGTTTGTCCCCCACCATCGCTTGACACCGATGTTGGTGTGTTTACGTCCCCGTAACTTAGCGGTTCAGCAAAAGAAACCGATAGAATAAGTACTAGGCTTACAAAGAACAAGTCCTGGGTTTGATTTGTTCGACTAAAGGCGGTGATCCAGCATGGCCGCAGTCAAATGACTGAAACAAGCAAAAGAATAACAGAATAAAAGAATATATACATGCATATATACATACACACACTTACAAAGATGGAGTCTTGTATCTTTAATGGAAACCAGCTCCCTCCTCAGTGGAAGATTTACAATAATTAAAAAAATAGAAGAGACATACATACATACATGTATACATACATGCATAAACACTTACATACACACATATATAAATAGGGGATTTATACATACATACAATAAATACATACATAAATAGGGGATGTATGCATACATACATACATACATACATACATACATACATACATACATACATACATACATACATACAATAGAGACAGAGGGGCAAAGGTATGCACCATCATGGAGGTCAGTAGTCCTGCAGATATAAATATCTCCTTGAAAAACAAAGAAAAATAGGACATCTATGGACTGCTTCGAAATTTCAAGCTTATATATCCAGACTATGAATTCATATTCATACGAATAATAATTGGAGCTCTAAGTTTTGTTAGTAAATGCTTAAAGGAGAATCTGGATAAACTGGGATTTTCAGAAAGAGAAATCAACCGGCTAATTCGTACATTACAAGGGCAATCTGTGAGTGGAACAGTAAAATTAGCAAGATTTTTTCTCAAGTTCCAAATATGAAATTGTCTGTGTTAACAACATCCCAAAGATGGAGCTTTGCATCTTTGTTGGAAACCGGCTCCCTCCTCAGTGGAAGATTTATAATAACCAGAAAGTAGAAGAGAGTACATACATACATACATACATACATAGCTGTAACCAGAGTTTGAGCAATGCCATCGTTTGATTGTTCTTTTAAACGTGAGTTTGTTGCTTTTCATTCCTACTAGGGCCCAACCCTCTTTCACACAGATGTTGCAACTATGGGTGTCACTTGCAGCAAGTATTAAGAGAGCTTACTCATGCCTTCATCCATCATGAAATTTTTTATCGTGTACATAAATGTTCAGTGATAAATGTTTAATTAAACATCTATACGTACTTTGTAAATGGATCAAATGGCAAATTCATTGACGTCACACTTGCAGCCCAGAGTGGCGAAGCTTTCACCGTCACATATTTTCTTAATCATCTTTACCATTTCCTGAAAAGAACACTCATCTGCCTCGTTTATTAGGACAAGGTACGTGTCGTTGTACTTTTTTCTATTCATTAGTCCATGTCGATAGGAACGAATATGTAAATCTGTATTAAAAAGTATGCTGCCACATAGTACGGTTATGCAAACACAGTCGACAGTCAGTGAATTTTGGATAACTGAGCATTGTGGGTGGTTGCCAGGGTGCATTTTTGTGGTATAACTAGAATCTTTGACTGATTACCGACCCGTGTTATCACAGATCAATCTGTGATAAGCGTAACATGGTTCACAATTGAGCGTACAATGTTATCCCGGATCAGTAATGTGTGAATCAGAAATAAACAAAGCTATATGTACATGTGAATGTTTGTGCGAATCTGTGTGTGTCTGAAATTGTGTGTGTGTATGTGTGCGTGTGTGTGTGTGCAGACGCATGTTGCTTATGTATGGAAAATAAGTTCAAATATAGACGCCATATATGGTTTATGTATTCGTTTTATGCTGACCTTGTTTTGTTCCTTTGCTCTCTCCCTAATTTATAATAACATCGTCTGCTCTAGAACTGCCCAACAATGTGTACACGATGGTAACATAGTCGCTCAAATGTAAAGCTATTCAATATTTGGTTATAGAAGAAATACGTGTGCATGTATGCCTATGTATATGTATACTTACGAATATATGTGTTTGCGTGTGTGTGTGTGTGTGTGTGTGTGTGTGTGTTGTGTGTGTGTGTGTGTGTGTGCGCGCGCGCGTGAACGTGCTCTCTCTCTCTCTCTCTCTCTCTCTCTATATATATATATATATATATATATATATAATATACATACATATATATGTATTATAAATGCTTGAATAAATATACTGCACACGCACACACACACACACGCACGCACGCACACATTCACAGTATGTGTAAGGATGTGTTAACGAATGACAGTTTGTGTTTGTGTATGAGTGGTGTGTATGTGTGTGTATGTGTGTGTGTGTATGTGCGTGTGTGTGTTTGTGTGTTTGTGTGTGAAGTATAAAACAAATATACAATGTGCTGAAAAGAGGGACGAATTATTTGAAAATTGATGTTCAGCGTGTGGGAGGTGAGAAGCTGGGGGAGGGCTTTCCGCTTGTGGGAGTGGGGTGCAGTAAGAGGTGGAGTTTTTTCGGGTGGGCGGCTGGGTGGTTTGATGGCTAGTTGAATAGGGATCATAAATTGGATGTTTGTATCAATCAGAAACGGAGGTACTGTTCATTTGTCGTTGTCATAGTTTAACGAATGAAAAAAAAAGAAGAAAAAGAAAAGGTTTCTGTAGAACTGTTAAGCGTAGCACAATCCCTACAACTATCACCATCACAATCATCACCATCTGCTCCATAAATACATCCCCATCGCTGTCACCACCAACGTGGCTCCCCCGCCTCATTCAATCCGCTCCATTGTTGTCACAAGAACTACCTCCAACGGTATCACCACCTTTGCCACCATTACCGCTGTCATCACCCCGACCAGCACCAACCCCAAAATCCCATCACCCCACCCAACCCCACCACTACTACCGCTACTACATCGCCATCACCACCAAGACGACTACCCTCTTCTATTCCCACCTTCCACCGCCGTCTACGACTACCTTGTCTACTCCTTCCTAAACCGCCATTACTTACTACCTTCATAATGAGAGCCAAACAAATGAATTTCTGTGGTCCCTCGCCCTGTAGGAAATAGTTGGCTCATCTCCTTAAAGAGCATTTTGGAAATGCAATAACTCAGTCTTGAGTTTCTTACATATGGGAGAAAGATTGAAGGTCATGTTAGGAATGTCCTGCACAAATCCCCGTAGCAGGGGCTTTCGGGACATTTACATACACATACGCGCACATGCACACACATGCAAACACACACACACATTCTCTCACACACATACAAACTCACATAAACTCAGATATAAAATGTATATAAATAACCAGGAAATAGGAATTACGTAATCAAGTCTATTTGCTTGGAGTTGTTTCTGCTATAAAATGCAGTGCATCTAGAAGCTCTTAAGAAGTTACAAACTTATGCTCATGTACTCAGCTCTGAGTGAACTACATATAATAGCAGAAACAGCTGTAAGCTATTGAAGTTGATTTATTTTGTTTCAGTTCCCTTGTCATTTGTTTTATTTCATATTGCGCTCTGTACTCGCCAAATACTTTATTCTGGAGAATATGAGTATTGAGATCTAACACTGCGAGGTATTAGGATCGCTATGCCCAAGCGAAAATATATATATATATATATTATTATATATATCATATATATATATATATCTATATATATTATTATATTATGTGTGGTGGTGTGTGTGTGTGTGTGGTTGTGTGTGTGGGGTGTATGTGTGTGTGTGTGTGCACATATACATACATAGATGCATGCATACTTATGCACACACACACACACATGTGTAGTAGGCATAAAAAGTTTAGTTAATTAATAATTAATGGCTTATACAGAACTAGAACTATTGCATTCCTGGGGTTTTTCATCAGTTAGTTCCTCTACCACACGTATTGAGTACTTTAACTTCAGTTCCTTCCGTTTCTAACGGAATCTTCAATCATAATTCTACACACACACACACACACACACACACACACATTTTTACACACGCACATGAAAATAAACTTCCCCGCTTTGTACGTTTTGGGAGAGAGAGGAGGGGAGAGTGAGAAAGAGAAATTGAGGGAGAGACAGAATAAATGAGACAGGCATTTGGCGAGTTACAAAACTCCACATACACTTTCGCACCCTCTTTAAAGTCGCACACCCGATGGTATTCCATAGGCAAACATAAGCACTAAATTGCTGCCTTATCGAGACACACATGCACACACTATAACAATACACAGCTACAGAGACACACACAGACACAAATACACCCTTCCACTTAGTGGCCGGCAAGAAACGTTAATAGCCATTCTGTTTCACTGTTTATTTAGCAGTAGTCTTTCTTTAC
>NW_021833474.1:22500-28702 GCF_006345805.1 Octopus sinensis | reverse complement strand
TAATAATAATAATAATAATAATAATATAATAATAATAATAATATAATAATAATGATAATAATAATGATGCAGTGGCTCTCGTGGCTTCTGATCTTAACTGATTGGAAGCGTTATCATGTACATTGTTTTGTCTTGGTATAAAAGATGGGCTACAGCAAATATTCTGCTCAATACCACAGAATTGCTTGTCAGTTGTTTTACCATAACCAGTTGAGCATGTCCCTTAGTTGCTGACGATATGTGCATCTTTGATCACGAGCAGAAGTAGTGGAGGAGCATCATAGTCATGTGTTGAGAGGGATACTTTGGGGTTTCAATAATTTACTTCTGGAAACATGGGTGTTTCGTTCAACATCCTTACTCGATCTGAAGAAAATTCTAAATGGGCCCCCACCTGCAAGGTCATGTGCTGTTAATTGATATCAGATCACAATGTCGCACACATCTGTTGTGTGATGCATGTTCCTGGTGTACCCTTATCAGACGGGTAGTCATGATGAGTATATTGGGCTTCGTATATTTACCCCAGTGTCACTTTGATGGCATGAACGCTCTCTCACTCAATAATAATAATAGTAAAATATAATAAAATAATAATAATAATAATAATAATAATAATAATAATAATAATAATAATAAAATAGCAATAATAATAATAATAATAATAATAATAATAATAATATAATAATAATATAAAAATAGCCAAATAGTATAGTAATAAAATAATAATAATAATTATAATAAAATGATGATGATGATGTTGATGATGATGGTGATGATGATAGTAATAATAAAAACAGCCAAACCAACAACAACAACAACAATAATAATAATAATTATTATTATTATTGTTGTTGTTGTTATTATTATTATTATTATTTTATTTATTAGCCACTAGGGCCGACATATTGGGGACGATACAGTAGATATGGACTGTGGAAATCTTACACGTAAACAACGAGTACACAACAGAATAACAATGATATCCAACAAAGAATATAACAAAGAAAGTCCCCCAGTGGAGTGGGGGGTAACCACCTAAATTTAGCTCTGGTACCCCACCAATCCTGAAATACTCGACGCTTCGAGTGCATCTGGGAAGAGCACCCTTCTCTCTCTGAAATTCACTAGCCTGCAGGCACATTATAAGAGAAGGCCCACTCACACGTGCTATTTTCGCTACATTCACCCACCTTTTTGCAAATGTACTGAGAGCCAGCACTTCTCTCTCCATCTTCATCTTCCTTTCCAAATGAAATCTGAAAAAGTTGATGAGTTATTTGCCGAACAGAAAAATGTTTGTCTTAAGTCCTTTCAACCTGGTCCACCATACAACCTCTTTCGCTACTGCTATCAGACAGAGGAAAATTGTCTGCCCTTCCGGGCCGATGGAAAGCGGAGGATCGGTCTTCACTATGGACTCGGCCGATAGCTGGATCTGTCGTACACATGATAACAGCTGATAAACATAATCCCACAAGTCAGTAATGCAAGGACACTGGACGAGTGCGTGCAGAACGGTTTCGTCGCTCTACGCGCAATTCAGGAAGGTCCGTCTGACAGCACTTCCGTGCCTGTAGAGTTTATCTCGAACCGGCAGTATCCCCCTGTAGCACTGCCAAGCAAGGGATTTCTGGAGGGTATCCATCGTCTCCGACTCGAAAGCCCGAACCAAACCCCAAGCAACTTTACCGGTCCGTCCGTCCGTCCAGCTCTGTTTGACGGTATGGACTTGCCTCTCCAGGGTCCGAGTTGCAAGCTCACCGACTTTTCCGGGTTAAGTTTTGCTCCCGTCAACATTTCTTATTCCTCCAATGATGTGCCGACCACCTCGATTTCTGAAATGATGTAGACCGCATACGCCAACACAGCTTTCCTGCCTCCCGGTTCGAGTGGGGTGCCTTGCAGAAGCTCCAGCTTCCGCAGTAAAGGCTCAAGGGCCAATACGTACAGACGGGAGGAGTGAGGGTATCCTTCACGGACCGATCGGAAGATCTGAAACGGTTCCGAGAGGTGGCCATTAATTTTGACCACCGAGCAGATGCTGCTATGCATTGCAGCGATCCAACTTCTGAAGACGGGGCCGAAGCCAGCCGCTTTGAGGACAGCCTCCCGATATCGATGCTTTCGATTGATCTAAATTGATCAGCGCACTACCGGAGCCAGGTTCACACCCTGCCCTTTCTATGATGTATCGCACGAGGTGGAGGTTATTGTGTATAGAACTAGTTGGGATTGCGCATGTTTGCGCATCTCCGACCAAGTCCACGACTAGAAGCGCCGACCTCTTTGCTTATACCTTGACCAAAATCTTAAACTCTGTGTTAAGCAGAGTTATGGGCCTGAAATTATGTAATGTATCCAACTTGTTTTCGTCTTTTCTTATCAGCTTGTCAACGTCCCAGCTCACAGAACTGAGAATACTCCCGTTCTGCTGCCGGTTGCTGTCGAACTCTTCGAGAAAATTCGAGAACAAGTCTTGCATATTTACGCAAAGTTTATAGGGCAGACCATCTAAACCTGCCTCCTGCAACCGACAAGGGCATCCAGTATTTCATCTAAAGTTATTTGCCTTTCACAGCGCGCTCAGTGTCGGCCGTCGAGAGACGAGGTAAGCCGTCGGGCAGGAACTGAAGTCCCCACCACATCCGTCTCACCACTCTCTCTGAACAACCGAGCAAAGTGCTGGAAACACTCAGCTCGTGTTCGTCTCGGTCCATCAAAGACCAAATTGTGGTTTGTTACCACATTGCGTCTTCGCCACGCGAGCCCAACGAACAGCTTTGATCCCCTCATTTCTTAGAGCACGCGCCTTAGCTCTGATAATGCAGCCTTCATGTTTCGTGTGGAAGAACTGGTCTAATACCATTCTCGCTGCTAGTAAGTTGGTTGTAATGCCACTTCAAATAGCCTCGTGTAGTTTAGCTACTAACCCATTCCTCTTTTCTATTTTTTCTAACGCCATTTCTTTACTAAACCCTATCGACATTATTCTAATCTCTCTTTTGAGAGCCGCCCAACACTTGTTGACGACACCCCCTGTCAACTTCTTAACTAAATCGCTGACCCGGTTACTGTAAGTCTTACGTGCCGGAAACGACATGCTCAGCTTCCAGTAACCGGGTCCTAGCCTACGCGTCTTATCTAGATCGACCGTACAGATTACAAACTTACGGTCTGAATAAACGACCGTTTTAAAAAATGGACATCCTGCACTGTTACTATTTATTTGTCTCGTGTAAATCCTATCTATATACGATCTATATGAACTTAAGCGATTGGTTCAAGTCCACACTGGCGCATTAGGCAAACCTGGTCGGTACCTGTTAGACAGTTGGAACTGGCTAATTAGGTGCTTGAGGCTTTTGTAACCCACTCTTCTATCAGCTACTCCCACACCATCACAACGTTGATCTAAGATTCCGTTCCGGTCCCCTACTAACAGTAAAGGATGAGACGTACATAGAAAGACTTCCAGACGCCTAAAGAAATCTGACAGCTTGGCTCCGGTAGGAGCGTAGACATCCACCAGTCTACTACCTTCACTGTTGCTCACGTCCAGTACCACCAACTTCCCGTCCGGGTCCCGGAAGATCGACTTTACCTCGTGATCTAGTTCTTTCCTAAACAGCACCGCCACTCCACTTTCCAGCCGACTAACAGATGCAAAGATCTGATAATCGTGGAACATGGGAGCCAGTGCGTATGTTTTGGAAATCCTGGTTTACTGACAACAATTACATCCAATTCTAGAGAAGTGGGGTCGTTGAGCAGGCGTCTCTACTTCCAGGGTCACCCCAGGCCTCGCACATGTAAAAATCCTACACTTAGTTTGGCCAAGTGGGCAAACTAAAGAGAGAAAGGATAGGTTTACTTACCTCCCGGAATCCTGTGAAAGTTGGGTGGTTCGACTTCCATTGTTGTTGAGGTCTTTTTAGGGAACCCCTCTAAGAACCTTGATGTGGGTCTTACGTTCGGAGTTCCCACGTCCTCCTGAAAGCTCTCTCGAATTTTTATGTAGAAATCAAACGACATTCGCACCAGAAGTAAATCTGGTACACTCATCCCCACCCCTGTATCAAATTCCTTGTTTTGTGCTACGAGTGCTATCAGTTCCTCGCTGTCCCTTCTGATGAGTACGAAGTTGGGTGTTTTTGTTGGGGTTGTTTAATTTGTTTGTTTGATTGTACTGGTGATGGTGTTGTTGATTCTATTGTTTTTCTGTGTTCTGCGAGTGATGTGTCAACAGTTTTAGATGTTTGTGTGTCTGTTCCTGTTTAGGTTGTTTGCGTTTGGGAGATTTTGATGAATGTGTTTGTGTTGGTATTTTTGGGGAGATGTTTGCGTGGGCAGTGGTTGTATTTTTTTTATTGTGGGTGTTATTATGTTTTGTAGAGATTTTCTTTTGTGCTTCTTTTTTGTTTTATTTTGGCCCTTTGGGTTTTCTTTCATCTTTACTACTGGGAGGTGAAAGGTCTGTTGCTGTAAGTGTGTCTGTGTGTATGTTTATAATCTTGTTTATGTGCGTATCTTTTGTTTGGTGGGAAGCGGTGGGAGATCTTCCCTTGTTTTCCTCTAGGGTGGTTAATATCTTTGGTATTGTTGCTGGTGATGTTTGTCGTTCTCGTCCCGGCATAGGTAGCAGTGGAGGCCATAGGCGGTAGGGAGCAGATAAATGAGTCGTTTCTCCACACCTGAAACACTGAGGCCTTCAGGCATGATATGTATGACCGTCCCGTTCTGGAGACGGATGTGGTCTGGGATGTTTTTAATGTTTTCGGGTCTGATATGGAGAAATATGTCTAGGTTAACCCCTGACCAGTCCTCCCTGGCAGTTCTTGTCTCCTCAATACGGACAGTATCCGTTCCATCCACGATTACGCGTCCCAGAAGCCACCAAATATCTAGTCATGGGGGAATTTTAGGAATGCAGACACGGGCTGTAAGTTTACGCATGTGGGAGGGGTACATAATGACTTTGCTGGCTTTGCAGGAGGTCGTAGAATGTTCCACATAGAGGGCTTCTGATTTAAACAGCACCGAAATGGTGCCTATCGTTTGTCCCACGCTATGTATTTCTTGTCATTTCTTATGCACTCTAGCACCGCCTCAATATCTACTTGGGGACTATCAAAGCCGCTCTTTTTGTATCTGCTGAGATGCATCAGAAAAAGCACAGTTCTTTTTCCTCCGCTTCAATGGCCTCTGATGGGACTGTAAGATTTGCTCAAATTTTCTCTTGTTTAATTAATTCCCATGACTCTGGGAGCACCTACTCCCTACTTGTGAGGTCTATGGTATATTGGTATATGATTTCTGCTGCTGCTTCTGCCGCTGCTGCTGCTTCTGTTCTTGCTACCGTTCTTATCGATGTTGCTGCTATTGGTTTTGTTGCTGTTGCAGTCGTCACTTTTGCTTTCGTTTTTGTTGTTATTGTTGTTGCTATCATTACTGTTACTGCTGTAACTTTCTTTTTCGTGGTTGTTGCTGCTCTCACTACTACTAATGTTGCGGCGGCTGCTGTTGTCATTTCTACCACTGTTAGTGTTTCTGCTACTATTATTTTACGTTTCGTTGTACTTTGTATCATGTCAGTCTTGTTCTTTTGTCCTTCCCCTTCCCCAGACAGAGGGAAGGGAAGGGAAGTCTTCATCTATTACCATATTGGCAGGAGGGTTTGTTTTGTCTTTCCTCAACACTTTCAAGACGCGTTTCACTATCTTGTTAAGTTGTATTGACTCCATAAAATTTTAACGTCAACCGATTTATTTGGTGGGACGAAATCTCCACTCTCGGGGCTACACAACTATATGAAGCCAGTAATAAATTCCACGTGCTTCTATTCACTACTTGGAATAAAACAATTACTGCAAAACGACACCAAGCCTGGTGTAAATAATATTTTGAAACGAACTTACATGAAGCATTCGAAAGCACCTCAGATGTGTTCCGCTTCAAATATAATAAAATAATAATAATATATAATTAATAATAATAATAATATCATAATAATAATAACAATGATCATGATAATGATAATAATAAGATAATATAATGATGATAATAATAATAATATAATAATAATAATGATAATAATAATAATAATAATAATAATAATAATAATAATAATATAATAATAATAATAATAATATAATGATAATAATAATAATAATAATGCAACACCCTAGTAGGATGCCTCCTT
>NW_021833474.1:0-17500 GCF_006345805.1 Octopus sinensis | reverse complement strand
TTTTATTATTATTATCATTCAGTAGTTTTATTTTTATAGCGTGCTTTCACTTCACTACCGAGCGCAGCTCTGTGTGCCTTGGCTTTGTGCTGTGATTGTTGTGATGCTCTGATGGTTATTGTATGGAAAGTGTTCTGCGTAGGAGTGTGCAGTGCCTAGTAGTGCAATTTTCTGTATGTTATATGTGTTTGTAAGTCTGGTGTTTTTGTATGTATTGTCTGAATATTTTTTTATCATGCTAATGAACCTACTATGATAGGAATTGTGACAGTGTCAAGCAGAAAAAAGGAGTGGAGAGAGAGTGTCTCCCTGGAATATTCCTCTTCTAATGGGGATGGCTTGGTTTTCATGAGTCCCTCTTTTGTTTGGAGCTGTAGCACGGTTTGCCATGTATTCATAGAGTGCCCTATGAATTTCATAAGGGTTGGTGCTACTTGTTAATGGTAGTGTTTCGAGGATCCATGTGTGGGGGATGCTATCAAACGCCTTTGTAATCGATCCAAGCCATACTATGCTTTCTTCTTTCTGTGGTTGTCTTCGGTTATGGCTTTATTATTCATTAGTTGATCTTTACAGCCATATGAGCCTTTGCGGCATCCTTTCTGCTCTTCTGGAAACAAGTTGTTTTCGTCCAGGTGCTTGTTCAACCTTTGCGATATCACTACATTAAGTGCCTTGTATATTGTAGGGAGACAGGTTATTGGTCTGTAGTATTCTGGTTTTGCTGTCTCATTTGGTTTGGGAATTAAGGTGGTTTTCCCCTTCGTGAGCCATTCAGGCATTGTCTCTGGCTCTGCTAGCATGCTGTTAATGTTTCCAGCAAGCTTTTTGTGCATTCCTGTTAGAGATTTCAACCAGAAGTTGGGGATCTTGTCATGCCCAGGTGCCGTCCAGTTGCTTAGTCTTTGCAGTGCCTGGGTGACCTCTTCAGTTGTTATGGGGGTCCAAAGTTGCTCAGATGCTGAGTTTGTTGAGTTTTGGTTGTTCGTTCGCCGACCATATTTCTCTCCAGAATTCTTCCACTTCTTCTGCCGTTGGTGCTGCAGTGATTTCTATTATTATTATTATTGAGTGAGAGAACAGTGCATGCCAGCAAAGTGACACTGGGGTAAAATATACGAAGCCCAATATACCCATCATGACTACCCGTCTGATAAGAGTACACCAGGCACATGCATCACAACCATATGTGCGCGACATGGTGATCTCATATCAAGATAAACAGCACATGACCTTGCAGGTGGGGCCCAGTTAGAATTTTCTTCAGGTCAAGTAACCCATCCCACTCGAAAGGGGACGTTTACGGATACACCGGGGCACGTTTAAGATGTAAGAACGATAAAACAGATCTCCGAAATCTATCCACAAACATCGAAAACAAGGACATCGTATGGAGCCAAAGATTTGGACTGTATCCGAGAAAGTAATACTAATTGAAATTTATTACTATCTTCGAAACGAAATGATGTATTTTGACTCGATATCATCTCCACCTCTAACACAACACATTTAAACATGCGTGATACATTACGATCCATCAACACCAGATCATCCCCGACCCCAAACACCATGTACAAAGGAACTACGAAGAAATTAAATACCACCGATATTATTCAACCCAAGAATAACAATCGGGAGGTACGTACTTTAAACTTACAACATAAAATGTACGAAAAACTACACGTGCAAAACAATGTGACAACAGAAATGAACGGACCGTACCCTACGAAAATGACGACCGTCAAAATAATGGGCCGGACGTTGTTCCTCATGTCCCGCAAATAAAACCAAAAGACATAAATGGACACGTGAGGAATACATTTCTATCCTACACGCATACTTCACAGCAGTGCTCTACCCAAAAAATGAAAACACAACAACACATACATATAAAATATGGAAGGAAAATAACATAGACTTGGATACAGCAATGAACCCTAATAAACTAGCTAACGTACGAAGATACATTCTCAACGCAAAAAAATATCAGAAATAGAAATAGAACGTCTAAAAGAAAAAATACACCAGGAAAATGTAGATAGAAGCCACACAACAATGCCCAATAATATAAACAGTAAAACACGAAGACAAACGTAACATTCCCAACAAACGCGATGTAAACAAAAAACAACCCCAGACCGTAAGGATGCATAATAATACACGACAAACAGCAAGCCAAAACACGGCAAACAAACATATAAATATGAAAAAAAGCGACACAAAGCTAAAACCTGGAAACAACGAAGGGGAGCCTAATGATTATGATAATATAAAAAGTGAAATAATCAAAGAACTGAAAACCACAGAGCTCAAAATGGACCACCGACCACTCCCAAAAATCAAAATAGACGAAACAACAACATCGATTATAAACAGCATAAACCTAGCCGTCACGGAACTAATAGCCACTGAAACAAAAAGCGATATCACTGAGCTAAATGACATAGTATACGCAGCAGCCACTGAAGCCACAAAAGAAGCTGGATACTCACTCAAACTCATCCAAACAAGAGTACCACCACCCAAACAAACCCTGTGGATAAATAACATCCAAAACAAAATACAAAAAATGAGAAAAGATCTGTCGATTCTTAATGAAATCAGTAGACAATCAAAGCTACTGAGCAACAAAAAGAAAACAAAAATACTCCGCAAATATAACATCACAGAATAAGATTTACCTGAGATAAAAGAAAAAAGCTAAAGCAAGATTTCCTTGCCAAAGCATAAAGGATCCGCCGGTACGAGAAACGCTAGCGCTTCTTTGAACAAAACAAAAGTTCAACTCCATCCCCCAAAAATTTCTACCAAGAACTTGGCAAAAAATAAAATAGTAATCACTGCAGCACCAACGGAGAAGAAGTGGAATGGAAGAATTCTGGAGAGAAATATGGTCGGCAAACGAACAAAAACAAAAAAACAAAAACATTCAGCATCTGAGCAACTTTGGACCCCCATAACAAACTGAAGATGTCACCCAGGCACTGCAAAGACTAAGCAACTGGAAGGCACCTGGGCATGACAAGATCCCCAACTTGGGTTGAAATATCTAACAGAAATGCACAAAACGCTAGCTGAAAACTTTAACAACATACTAGCAGAGCCAGAGACAATGCCTGAATGGCTCACGAAGGGGAAAACCATCTTAATTCCCAAATCAAATGAGACAGCAAAACCAGAAAACTACAGACCAATAACCTGTCTCCCTACAATGTACAAGGCATTTACTGCAGTGATATCGCAAAGGTTGAACAAGCACCTGGACGAAAACAACCTGTTTCCAGAAGAGCAGAAAGGATGCCGCAAAGGCTCATACGGCTGTAAAGATCAACTAATGATCAATAAAGCCATAACTGAAGACGGCCACAGAAAGAAGAAAGGTCTCGATATGGCCTGGATCGACTACAAAAAGGCGTTTGATAGCATCCCCCACACATGGATCCTCTAAACACTAGCCATTAACAAAGTAGCACCAACAATTATAAAATTCATAGGGCACTCTATGAATACATGGCAAACAGCTCCAAACAAAAGAGGGACTCATGAAAACCAAAGCCATCCTCATAAAAGAGGAATATTCCAGGGAGACACTCTCTCTCCACTCCTTTTCTGCTTGGCACTGTCACCTCTATCTGATATGCTAAACAGTACTGGATGCGGATATAAATGTTACGGCAAAACGATCAGCCACCTTTTATATATGGATGACCTCAAACTATACGCTGGAAATGACAAACAGCTGGAAACACTATTAAAGATAGCTCATGGATTTACCAAAGAAATAGAAATGAAATTTGGATTAGAAAAATGCGCCAAAGTAACCCTGAAAAGAGGAAAACTAGTTAAGAGTAGTAACATCACACTAGATAAAACCAATGAAATAAAAGAATTAGACCAAAGCCAAACTTACAAATACTTAGGAATCCATGAACTAGATAAGACACAACTCACACAAATAAAATAAAAAATAAAAAAAGAATATTATAGACGAGTTAGATCAATACTAAAAACAGAGCTCAATGTTAAAAACAAGATAATAGGTATTATCACTTAAGCTGTCCCAGTTATAAGTTACAGCTACAATATCCTTAACTGGACACTAAATGAACTGACCAAAATAGATAGGAAAACAAGAAAAATAATGACAAGGTCTAGGATGCATCACCCAAAATCTGACATAGAAAGACTATATATACAACGTATAGTAGGTGGTAGAGGCCTTATACAGCTGGAAACTACTATAAAATAACCACCATAGGACTGCAAAAATATCTACTTCAGAAGGAAGGAAAACTGATACAAATAGCGGCAAACACGAGGAAAACAAAAAACTGTTATCAGTATTTAAGGAAGCTAACAAATACAAACAAGAAATCATACCACCTAATAAATATGAAGAAAAAGAAGAAGAGGATGAAGAAACAACAAAAGCTATAAAACAAATGAAATCCAAACTAAAATAGAACAGCAACGAGCCATGATAAAACGATACAAGAAAAGCCCCTTCATGGTAAATACTGGACTAAACTAAACGCAAAAGAAATAGACAAAGAAAAATCCCAGCAATGGTTGAGAAGCTCAGGACTCAAAGCAGAGACAGAGGGATTTTAATTGCAGCACAAGACCAAAGCCTCCCCACCAGAGATTACCAAAAACATGTAATGAAAAGAAATATAACAAGTAACTGCAGAATATGTGGAGATGGACAAGAAACAATAAATCATATTATCTCTGGTTGCCCAGTCCTGGCTAAGAAGGAATATATTCACAGACATGACAAGTTGGAACCTACATACACTGGAAGCTATGCCAACATTATGGAATAACACAGAAAAAAAGATGGTATAGGCACACACCAGAAAAGTCACAGAAAACGAGAAAGCAACCATACTCTGGATATGCCGATACACACAGATAGAGAAATTAAGGCCAACAGACCAGATATAGTTGTCAGAGATCATGAAGGAAAACAATGCTTTCTAATTGATGTATCAATACCGGCAGATGACAACGTGTCTCTAACAGAAATGGAGAATCTCTCAAAATACAAAGACCTGGAAATAGAGGTAACCAGAATGTGGAATCTAAAAACAGAAACAATTCCTATCATAGTAGGTGCATCAGGCATGATAAAAAAATATTCAGACAAATACATAACAAAAACACCAGGATTTACAAACACATATAACATACAGAAAATTGCACTACTAGGCACTGCACACATCCTACGCAGAACACTTTCCATACAATAACCATCAGAGCATCACAACAAATCACAGCACAAAGACAAGGCACACAGAGCTGCGCTCGGTAGTGAAGTGAAAGCACACTATAAAAATAAAACTACTGAATAATAATAATAATAATAATAATAATAATAATAATAATAATAATAATAATAATAATAATAATAATAATAATAATAATAATAATGATAATGATAATAATAATAATAATAATAATAATAATAATAATAATATAATAATAATAATAATAATAATATAATAATAATAATAATAATAATAATATAATCCTTTCTATTATAGGCACAAGGACTGAAATGGGGGAGGAGGATAGTCGATATCATCGACCCTAGTACTCAACTGATATTTAATTTTTCGACCCCGAAAGGAATTTGAATTCAGAACATATCGACGGACGAAATACCGCTAAGTATTTCGTCCAGCGTACTAACGATTCTGCCAGTTCGTCGCTTTATCATATAATAATAACAATAACAATAGCACTTATTTAGTAATTTTGGAGAGAGATAAATATTTGATGGTTTTCTGAGAAGGCACTGAGCTTATGAACTTTAAAAAGATTTCCCAAGCATTGACAATCACTTATATATATATATTTATGGAATAAGTATTATAAAGGATCATGGGTAAGGCCAGAACAATGCGAAGTAAATGCAAGGCAAATCCCAAGAACACAAATATATGAATTAATGTAGACTTACCTCGCATTCAATATTTCGGGGTTATGACCCCATTTTTAAGAAACTGACGACATATTGAATGTAAGGTAAGTCTACATTAATTCATATATTTGTTTCCTTGGGATTTGCCTTGCCTTTAATTCACATTGTTCTGGCCTTACCCACGATCCTTTATATATATACATACATACATAAATATACATACATACATACATATACATACATACATACATATACATACATACATACATACATACATACATGACCTCTCAGGTGAAGTTGCAGTCCTGTTGCAGATCTACGTGATATGGAGCATAGGTAAAAGGCGAAGGTTGTAACTTACAATGTGCTTCTAACTGCTTTAGTCTTCACATATTGCTACTCTCCCATCACCGTAGGACTTTCTGAGGATGGAATGACAAATGAGGTTACCATTAAGAAATATCTGTGCGTCAGTGGATTATAGTGATAAACAAGTAACATTCTCTGAGTCTTCGTAATAAACAGCTAACAACAGGCCGAAGCGCGATGACAAAGTATTTACTTGAAATTGTAGATTTTTACATCAGAATGTCACTCTCCAACAAGGACACTGACAACATCTGGGGATCCCTCACTCATTGTCAAGACCGGCGACAGGAAGTGCGGGGCCCAACTAGAGAATAGTCAGTAGGGCCCTCAACTCTAGAAAAAGCTGAAGATTGATGTTGTATGCTTCATGTAGTACATCAGTCCCAATCCCAGTCAAAACGTGTTGGGAGCTTCAGACTCCACCATTAACCACAGTTATGTACTAAAAATTGAACGTTCTGATTAAAGTTTTAATGTTTTATTACAAGCCGAGCTGAGCCCTCTCTTGGCGCGAGGCCAAATTTGATCAAATGTGCCAAATTGTCTTAAAACCGACCCTATTGACGAAGGATATTTCAGATAAAACACTGTGCACGATTTAAAGTAGATTTGTTGTTTCTTTCACATTTACATTTTTTTAATACCGAAATGGCTTCACCTATTGTTTTTAAGTGCGGAATGCCAAACAAATTTGGCCAAAATCCGCCCAGAAGTGGAGGATTGTTTATCGTAAATGATGCACCTCATCATTTCCAAGGCTTGGTGAAAATAAAATTAGAAAAAATTCCCGTTAAGACGAAGAAAATCTAACTTATACGGGTGTTTTGATGCGAAACCCCACTTATCTTTCTATTTGAATATTCTATAGCTACATGAGAGTATTCCTTTTTATCAGTTAAAAATGAAATATATTTCAAAAGCAAAACATATTTTAATCAATTCTTTATATTTATGTGTGTAATTTAAATAATGCTTTGATTTATACTTTCAATCTTTAATTTTGGATGCATTTCAATAATTATCATATATGTACACGTTACATTTATCATTTGCTAAAAGCTACGTTTATAATATTAGTTCAATAATGAATAATTGCATCTATAAATAAATTTCCGTAACAATTTATAAAACAATCACACTGTAAATCCGTTGATCAGTTTTCCAAAGGTCGGATACGATGAATATCGAGAAAAGGCATTGGTAAGTTTCAGATGCCAAAAAATGATATGCTTGCATGCCTCCAAACATCAACCTGTGTGGCAGATATCACCCACATCATCAGCAGCTGTCCCAAGATGTCTATGAGATTCTACCACCCCCTATGCTTGATATAATTGCAAAGGCTATTTATAATGCAATGTTAACCGCAGGAAGGACTGCCCTGACGTATACATCAAAGGTATGTTCGTAGGCATTCGCACTTTTAAGCACAAAGAATACCGGTGGAACACTCTAATTAAAACAAATTTTGTGCGAACATAACAAACCTGATATTGCTCTGAGGGACAAGGAACAAAAGTCATGTATTGTTGTAGATGTCAGCTGTCCAGTGGATGTGAATGTACTATCAAATGTGTAGGAAAAAGAGAACATTTATGCGGAACTTACAACTCTTGTACCCTGACTATGCATTAGGTTATGTATCAACAAATTAGCTCAAAATCCAAATTTTGTTAGTGATCGGTTTGAACTCTCTCAAGGAGATCTTATATAAACTCAAAGAAAAATCCTAAACACTTACATACAAACACACACAAACACACACACACATACACACATACATGTATACATGCATGCACATATACATGCACACATACATACATACATACATACATACATACATACATACACACATACATACATACATACATACACACATACATACATACATGCATACATACATACATACAAAAATACCCTGTTGTTGATGATGAAATTCCAATGAAGGAGCCTTGGATCTAGGTTAGAAACCTACTCTTTCTCTATTGGCAAGAAAGCTTGAAATAAAACTGAATAATATTAGCCATTTTTCTTACTCTCTAGGGGTAAGCAAAAAGAAAATAACAATAGCTACCCTAGGACAAAATCATGTTACACAGGGAAATGGGGCGTTAGACATTTATCTGTTTTGTTATTTTTAATCAAAGCTCTTTCGTCACATCTTGTGAATTCTTCAGCGATACTTTACTATTTTTACATTTTGCCCGAAAATTCTAAGAAGCTATTTTAAGAAGTTATATTTATTCTCCCATATATGTAATTTCTTTCGCATCCTTTGTCTTGAGAAACAATGGGGTTTGCACTATTGTTAACGAGGATTTCTGCAGCAGCCCAGCACGTGAGAGCATTCTGCTCTCGTACTGTTTATAGGAGTACTGAAACTACCTTCTCAGAGCATATACCTATTATAGATGAATAGATATCTTGGGTTACTCAAATGTTAGGACCTCCTTGTTTGCCTTAGGCATTTATTGATTCCTTTTGTAACTTAGAAAACACTTTACATTGATTGAAAGAAAAAAATAAGGTCTTGCCAGAGACAAGTTCTTCATGAATATTGCTTTGAAATATATTTGAAGCGTTTGCTTACTTGTACAAATATACAGACAAGTTGTAGCCCATTTGGTAGACTGGTTCAATGCCAAATCATAAGAGGAATTTTAATATTTCTTCACAATGAATTGAGATGCTCTGTTAAGAATATTTTTAACCCGTTACTTATGATGAAGTACGAGAAAAATTTTGGAGAAGACAGATGTATTGCTTTCATCTATATTTCATATATGAAATTGCTTTCATATATTTTCTTGTGTGTTTGGGGGGGGGTCATCAATTAGGCTAGGATAGTCACACACATACGTACAAACATCCAGAAATACACACACACACACACACACACACACACACACACACAAATATCTTTATTTGTTTGTGTATCTATATTGTACAGGAGGATATTGTCATCACGTTGAGATATATTCAAGCCAGAGTTGGTAAGACGAGAAATTAGAAGGCAGCTGGCCCGGAGCTAATTCAGGGTTTTTGGTTCAAGGTCTGGCAAATTTACACCCTAAAGTACTAGAACTCCTGTAAGGTTGTGTGCGCCAGAGAATTATACCAGAATGGATGCTCAAAGGAAGAACTATATTGATTGTAAAGGATCCATCCATCCAAGGGTAGAGTGGCCAGTAACTATCGTCCGATTGCCTTTTTACCTATGATGTGACAACTTCTAAATGCAATAATAGGAAAAATTGAATGATCATCTTGAAAGAAATTAACAAAATGACTGCAGGAAAGAATCCCGATTATCCTCCTCCTCCTCCTCCTCCTCTTCCTCCTCATCATCATCATCATCATCATCATCATCATTATTATTATTATTATTATTATTATTATTATTATTATTATTATTATTATATTATTATTATTATTATTATTATTATTATTATTATTATTATTATTATTATAAAGTCTCTACCGTTTAATTTGGTATCTTGGGAAACTCAATGCTTAGATCGATCAGCATGGCATAAAATGTGTCATGGTGCATCAAAATAACTTGAGTTGAAGAAATAAAGCAATAAAAGAATTACATCTTGTAATCTACAGACCGACTTGCCCAATCGCAAGCAAAATCAAAATCATCTGTGTCTCCATTGTGACTTCATATCAAAATCCATACCTGGACTGAAATTACATTCACGCATCTACCACAGATAGATGCAGCTTTACTCTTAAAGTTGTTTTTCTTTCTCTTTCTTTTCTTTTTCCTCTCCTTCAAACATTCATATGTCGAAATCGACGAGAGTGACCATCATCATTACCATCATTATTATTAGCTGCCGGAATTGTTAGAGCAACGAGAAAATTCTTTGTGATGTTTTTACATTCTGTGTTCAAATTCTAGCAGGATCAACTTAGCCATCCATCACGTCAGGATTGAAACAATAAAGTATCTTTCAAGTACTGAGAGTAATATCGACAAACACCCTCCCTCTCAAAATTGCTATTTGTTCTTTCTGACTTCACGATCATATTTGGTCTTCTTGCCCGATTATATAACCAGTCTTTATGGAGAAGTCCCATGAAATCTAATAATTATTATACCTTATCACAACCTCCGGCTTGTGTTCATACCAATTTCCAGTAACTTTGCATCAGCTAATTTGTCTATCATCCCATTTTTTACCGACAAAGTCATGCTTGTATTTATACTCCTCTTGTGCTAGCTTACGACACTCACTTAAGAGATGGTTTATATTTTCGTCCACCGTTTTATCAATCCTTGTTTTTATCAAATTCATTTTAAAGTTTCCTTCCTGAGTATTTATAATTGCCAATTCAGTTTCTTGTTTCAAGTTTCCGTCTATTTGTCACAGCCATATCCGATTTGTTGCATGAATTTTTTTGCTTTTTCAGAAATTTGGCATGTAACTCTTTCTATTTCTGAAGTCTTTCACTATTTCAGAATGTATTCCATATTTCTCGTTGCACATAACAATTTATTTCTCTGCGCACAACAAAATTTTGCAACAGTCTTGCCGATTTCCCTTCTTGGTAAATTGAGTATGCCAATATAGCATTTAGATGCCTAATTCTTCTCCTCAATTCATGTAGTCCATTATTTATGCACTTTAATAAAAGGAGCAGAGAAGCTCAATGCTGGTATGTTTCAAATATTGACTACCTTAGTAATTGAATTTCCATTTAATTTTGTTTTCAACCTGTCTTAACCATTCTCCTCTTTCTTTTGGAAATTTGATAATTTCGTTTATATTATCGTTCCACAGCACACTTGGTACTTGTATCCCATGTTCTCTTTTGGTATTATCCCGTCTTTATTCCATTAGATTTAAACTTTCGACTTCTCTTGATAAATAAAATTGTACACTCACCAAACTACATACCAAGACCTCTGATAAATATCCTTACTGATTGAACAAGAAAATAAAGATTCTTATTTTTCGAGTGTTTTAAGATTCGGTAATATATCATACTATTGATTTCCAGAGTGTCTGATGATCAATGGAGTCTATTGAAAGACTAACAACTTTTTTTAATAGAAAAAGCAATAAGATCATTGAAAATAGAACTAAAGTGTACAAATGAATCGTTGGGAATTGCAAATAATCCGGACGAGATTATTCAAAGAGATTAAGTCTTGCCATCATACTATCTGTGATTGTATTAATATATTTAAGAAGCAGATTGAGAAAATCCAGATCTGCTTTTGAGTTTGCAAAGAACGATGAGAAAAGTGGCATCAATCATAATCATTATCCTCATCATCATCCCCCTCCTGCCCCTCCCCTCCCCCTCCTCCTCCTCCTCTTCATCACCATCATCACCATCATCATCATCCTCATCATCATCATCATCACCACCACCACCATCATCATCATCATCATCATCATTATTATTACATCTAAGCATAAGAGATTAAACTGCTGGAAAAAAATAAAATTCACAACATCAGACTACAACAAGTAATCTTAGATGTCCAGAACCTTCCTTAATAACACTGTTTTCTAGAACTTCCTTTGTCCACTTATTCGAATCTTTTGAAATAGTTCCTAATGCAACGATAACTATGCCTCTCCTATTGACTTTTTCATCATTTGGGACAGTAAAGTCAATTACCTGGTACTTTTTATCCTCTTTGTCCGCTACTACTAAATGAAGTCTTCTAGCTTGGATTAGTTTGTCAGTCTGAATGTTTAGAGTCCTACAACATATTTCTTATTTTATAGCACTTTAAACAGATTGACAAAAGAAACAGGCACGAGATCTAATTTAGTGCAGCTCAAGAAAACCGTGTTTTCAGATAAAGTCTGGATACTTAGGAAGATTCTTGGCATCTAAAGTGACTTGTTGTAGCTCGATGTTAGGAATTTCTCTTTTCCAATAATCTAATCTGTTGTGCGGATTTTAATTAATAATAATAATAATCCTTTCTACCATAAGCACAAGGCATGACTTTTAAGAGGAGGAGATAATCAATTACATCGAACCCAGTATTCAACCGGTACTTAACTTATCGACGGCAAAGTTGTACTCGATGGATTTTGAACACAGAAGTTAAAGACAGACGAAATACTGCCCAGCGTGTAAACGATTCTGCCATCTCACAGAATAATAATAATAATAATGATGATGATAATAATAATAATAATAATAATAATAATAATAATAATAATAATAATAATAATAATAATAATAATAATAATAATAATAATAATCCTTTCTACTAAAGGCACAATCAAACTGCTGGAAAATGTAGCTAAATCTCCTCCGAAAGAACATAATGTCATAAATTGAGAAAGGATACACTAGAATATGGTTAATCCTAGGTAATACTAAAACCGTGGAGCATTGGCATGCTCCTTTCGATCATAGGTCTGCCTGATCAGCCGCACCTTCCTCGCTCTTCAATTTCTTCATCATATACGAAAGGTTATACAAACAAACAGGTAAGCAGAATACACAACTTGGCTTGTTACGATGGAAACAATCTCCAATACGTCTGGCTTTCAATTGTCTAAAATTAATCAAAATTTTCAAACTTTAGAAGCAATTTATTTATTTATTTATTTAAGGCAGAAAGGAATGTCCTTTCCATTATTAACATACAAAACTACATCAATACATCAAATTTGAAATGAATTGGAATAAAATTGAAGAAACTGAAAAGTGAAAGCCAAACAGAAAAGATCCGAATAAGTATAATTGTATATTTATTATGGATATATTCAAAGACATCACAATCTTTTTAAAATATTGTTTCTGCAGAAGTACTCATAAAGGTTTGGAAGCTAAAAGATTATCAAAAATAGAGAGTAAGGATGCAGAATATTTGGTAATCTCACACATGTTCTAAATATATATATCAGCATCACATGGAAAATGAAAAATAAAGAATTACAAGTTAAGTGTGTTTCCGCAATCAATAACACACACACACACACATACACACACACACACACACACACACATACACACACACACACACGCACACACACACACACATACACACAAAGAAAAATGGGGAAAAATTAAGAATAAACTAAATACAAAAATGTACGAAGAAAGATATCTTTCGATATCTGCCGATAGCATTACCGCAAGAAGTGAAGCAAGTAAATAAAGAAACAAAAATATTAAAAAAATGAGTTGTAAGATAAAACAAAAAACAACGAAGAAAAATACCTAGGAAGATAAATGTGTGGTGGGGTAAAAAAAATAGAGACAAATAAAATGGTAAATAGAAGAATAGAATAAACAATCGCTTCAGTTTTTGGAAAACATTCGATAGAGAAACTTTTCATCAGAACTTAGCTTTTGGCTGAAATAAATTTTTAAGAAGACAAAGAAAAAAATAGAAGCAGAAGAAAAAGAGAAAACAAATAATTTCATGCATTTATTTATGTACGTGTTTGTATGTATATATAGCTATCTATTTAAAACTCATGCATACATATATATACATATATACATATATATATATATATATATATATATTATATATAATATATATATTATATATATATATATATACTATATATGAATATATACATACATATATGTATATATACATACATATATGTATATATACATATATATGAATATATATATATGTGTATATCTATATATGGATGTTATGTATTCATATATGTAACGTATTTATACATAAATGTATGAATATCTATAATATGTGTACATTAATACACGCATATATATATATATATATGTAACGTATTTTAATTGTATGTAAGGCATATATACTATGTATATATAAATATATTGATCATGTATATAGGTAGATATATATGTATATATCTGTTTGTAAGAACATATATATATATGCATGTTTGTAAGAATATATATATGTATGTGTGTGTATATACACACACGCACTCACATACGTATATACACATGTACACGTAAGTTCTTCAAGTTCTATCTCGTTATTCCTCTCCCCCTGTCTCTATCCACACACACGCACGCACACACACACACACACACACACACATACACACACACACGCACTCACACACACACAGATACTTTTGCGCTTGTGTAGTTGTCATATATTGTCGACAAATGTAGAAAGCTTCACCAGTGGTTAAATTTATTTAATAGGAGAAAAATAGAACAGGAAAGAAATGAAAAAGGAAACTGTGAATCAACAACAACAGGGGCAAAAGAACGAAGGAAAGGAGGAGAATATAAATAAGTCATCTTTTTTTTCCTTTGGCTTATTTTGTTCAAGTATTCAGTGAAGTGTCTTTATCAAGAAGATGGTCGAATGAAGCCATATTGATGGGAAGTATCGACAGACACTGGCAATTTCTCAGTGATGATTCGTTTGAAAAATTCCTACCAAGAGTTTTGTGTCTTTATATGATTCAGAGAAGCCTCACAGTATCGTTTATCATGCTGATGAAATTTCTGGTCATTGGGACGAGAAAGCGGAAAAAAGAGAAAAAAGTAAACAACAGCAAAAATGACGAAAAAGAACAACTTGTGGTTTTATAAAACAACGAAAGATATATAAAAATAGTAACATAAAAATATGTCAACTAAAATGAAATGAAACAAAAAGAGAAGCAGCAAGCAAAAATACTAACAAATAAAAGAAACTGAATTTAAAAAAAAAAAAATAATAATAATAATAATAATAACTATACTACTACTACTACTACTACTACTACTACTACTACTACTACTACTACTACTACTACTACTACTACTACTACTACTACTACTACAGAGCTAATACTATCATTGATATTATCATTATTATCGCTATTACATTTTGATGCAAACTGACGTCTGAGAGAGCATCACGAATAAAATGATTAAAAAGAATTCATTTATTTCCCACGCCAAAATCCACAAAAAGGATTTTAGCGAAAGGTTTTAGATTTGTTTTGGGGTGAGAAAATGGTTTGTCTTTTGGATATTTTAAACTGTTTATCCATTTTTGAATAAACTGGTTCTACATCAGGGCAACTATTATTGTTGTTATTATTTATATTGATATCATGATTACATTTTGATGCAAATAGACGTCAAAGAGAGCATTATGAATAATATAATTTTCAAAAGATTTGACTAATTCTCTAAGCCCTAATCCACAAAAAGGATTTAGCGGAAGGACGTTTGGTTCATTTTGGCGTTGGTCGAGCTAAATGACTGGGGGAGAAAATGATTTGTCCTTTCGATATTTTAAGCTGTTTATCCATTTTTGACATGTAGCCATTTGCAGTATTTTTCCGCATTGCGAGTTGGTCGCTTCAAAGGTTGTAGTAGAAGCTACTCGGGAGAATAGTAGTGTTGGTGGCAGTGGTGTAAACAAGTAGACCCCAATATATTTTCAAGCGAAAAAAGTCAAACAGAAGATCCAAGTTTAAATATTAAGTATTGGAAAAACCAATTTAAAATAATAATAATGCAATGTGAAGTACAATGGTGGCACCGCTACCACTACCACAAACATCAGCAACATTCCATTTCCAAACTTTGTAGCGAAAGAGGAGTGACTCGATATGATTCAGCGAAGAAAAAAGAATATTTGGAGGAAGTAGGTAACAGAAAACAGTGCTTTCTTGCCCGAAAAATTCATTAGGAAAAAAGGTCTTTGTTTCTCAAGTAAAGGCGGGAGCTTTCATATCTCCTGAAGGTACATATCTAACAGTGATTTGCAATGATGCATAGACCCCGCAGAAATAGACACTGACGATGACGTCGACCCTTGGTTTGTTATAACATTTGCACAGCACGACGGCGTGGAGGTGCCCTGAAACTATATTATGGTGAGAGTTTTCATAAACATACTAAGCTTCAAAGCTAAAACACTATTCTAGGGGCTGTGCCTTTTTGATGGGGTGGATAGGATTCCAATGAAACTACTACTGCAGAGCAGAAGGCTCAGTTGCTACACATTTTGTAGTAAAGGCTACTTGAAGGCTATTTTTACTTCCAAAAGAAAGAACCAACAAAAGTGAGGTGCAAACAGCATCAAAAGCAGCATCAGCGGCGGCAGCGATATCGCTAAACTCAGAAGTGAAGGGCACAATTCAAAGTTTCTGGTCGGTCCTGTTTTGAGGGAAAGACATTAAATCTTCTCAGACATCTCTGGCTTCAGAACGAGGTGCACAGGAAATGACATGAGTCCGTTTGGTTGCACTGACTTTTCTCGGAGACGCGACCCATATTACTTTACAGCACAGCTCTCCAACATTTACTATAATAGAGAGGAAAAATAGTAAGGAAGAGATGGGATGTCTTGGAGATATTCAGCAAATGTGAGAAGAAACTCAAAAAGGAAATATGAAAAAAGATACTCCAAGAAACTGGAATTAACCAAATTTTATAGTGATCATTTTGTAGTTTTTCTTTACGCTCCATATGATTCTGATGTCGTGATCAGTAATTACGGCAAATTCTGCCTTGAAGTCCAGGGCTTTCAGAAAGATAAACTTAGATGTTGAAGTATAAAATTATTCAATATCGAATTGGGTAACCTTCACGTACCTTATTTTAAATGCCATGGATGGTGGAGATATCTCTTATATATTGTCACAGTCTGATGATACTTTTCATCTTGAGGTTGACCTCCTCGGGACTACGACCGCTGACTATTTATTATTCGCTTTCTATAGTTGTGATCATTAAAAGTTACATCAAGAGCTCATTCTAAGGCGATCTGCACATTTTTCTAGAATCAAATGGAAAACTACATCTTTCATTTCCATGGATGAGGCGTTGTGAGGGTTCTTTTTAAATATATTAAGAGTCTTATGAGAATAGCGAAGGTGGTGGTGCTTAATTCTTCATTTAATAACGGCCATGGTGGGCCACCGACTCCAGGACTTATTCTTTGTAAGCCTAGTACTTACTCTGTCGGTCACTTTTGCCGAACCGCTAAGTGACAGGGACGTAAACACACCAGCGTCGGTTGTCAAGCGATGGTGAGAGGACAAACACGGACACAAATAACAAATACATACATATACATACATACGTACATATATATATACGACGGGTTTCTTTCAGTTTCCGTCTACCAAATCCACTCACAGAGCTTTGGTAGGTCCAACGCTGTAGTAGAAGACACTTGCCCAAGGTGGCACGCAGTGAGACTGAACCCGGAACTATGTGGTTGGGAAGCAAGCTACTTACCCTTACCACGCAAACCAC
>NW_021833473.1:155000-200000 GCF_006345805.1 Octopus sinensis | reverse complement strand
TATGTATTTATTTTTATAGAACTTAATCGAATCAGATTGATTTGTTTATGTAAGTGTGTGTGTAGCTTTATTTGAAGAGGATAGCCGTTAAAAGTATGTGTTGTTTATATGGTAGTGGTGGCTGCCCCCTCGTTATCGAGTATGACCATTGCACGAAGCTTAATCAATGTTGTTATTGTGCAATGCCTGTGCAAGAAGATTTTTTTAAAGTGAGGAAAGGCTGTGCATTGAGTGAATCTCATTCACTAAGCAACAGCAGCCATAATCCGAAAAGAAGAACAAGTCAACATCATCGGTAACCACTGAGCCGCAGGTTTTATGTCGGAGTTATCCCAGTTACCATAGTTACCTTCTCGTAGAAGGATGCCCAAACAAAGGCTAGGAGTCCTTCACTCCCAATGGTTTAACCGCGCGATCGGGTATTCAGTCCGATTATTTCTATGTGCCCGCGCATGATCCAGCCTTAAGATATTTATTGGATGGCCGTTGACTCTCAAGAATTCCTCCGCCCTTTGACAGGTTTTGTTTTTCATCCCGCAGGGTGTCCAATAAACACCCTCCTCACCAAGCAAGCTTGGTGGGGTTGCCGGTTTAGTCGCCGACGACCCGACCATGCAACAGGTTGTACTGGGTTACATGTTACCAGTAGCACTCGAAAGTGACCTGTTTATATATCTGTATATATACTACTATTAACGCGTATATATATATATATATATATATATATATAATATATATATATATATATCTGTTGTATGTATGTATGTATTTATGTAAATATGTTTGTATGATGTATGTATATATGTACGTATGTCTGTGTGTTCATCAGTATAAAAATGTTTAAAATTTGTTTATGTAAGTGTGTGTGTAGCTGACACCGTAGTACATCTCCAGCGTTAGAAGCTGTGCGAAGGCAGTAATAATAATAATAATAATAATAATAATAATAATAATAATAATAATAATAATAATAATAATTATTATTATTATTATTATTATTATTATTATATTATTATTATTATTATTATTATTATTATTATTATTATTATAACAACATCGAAAAATACCTTAGGAATGAGAACCCAGGTTCGAAATTTCACTAAGATACCTGATGACGGCTGGAGGGTATATCAGCCGAAACGTTGTTACCAACAAACAAGATGAGGACAAATATCCGTCAAATGTAAATAATGTACATAATTCCTCATCTCTTAAATATAGAACTGTATTAGTAAAAGAGAATCAAAGAGGTAGTAATATACATTGATTATGTAAACCAATACAAACTTACACAGATAATGGGTTTTTATTTTTTTTATTTTACTGCATAATGTATATTAATTATTTGTTCTCTATTTTTACTTTTTACTCCTATACTATATTTTTAGTTTTAATATCATTTTTTAAATACTATACACACAATAAAGATATACATTTCTTTAATTTTCTTAGCGTATTGATAAATTCCAATCCGTCGCATGTAACTATTTCTGTTGCACTCTATCCCTGGTGGGATTCTACTCAATATTATTCAAAATGCTATTTCATTCTAATCTTCGGATGTATTCCAATCTTTGAATTTGTAATTATATACTGCACTGAATTGAAACGTACGTAGGCCTTATTTTATATCCTTACCAACTCTCCATCTATCTAGCTTTCTATTTATTTATCTATCTATTCATCTATCTCTCTATTTATATATCTATCTTTCTCTCTCTCGCTCTCTCTCTCTCTATATACATATATTATATATATATATATACATACATACATATAAACATATATATATATATATATATATATATACATACATATATATATATATACATACATACATTATATATATATATATATATATATTATATATATAATATATATATATCTTTTAAGGTAACTTATATAAAACGTTTTGGAATGTGCTCATATAATCTCTAGCCAATTTAAGTCATGTAAAATATAATGCGTTCATTTCTTTCTTGCCTGACAAGTCCAAAATGAAAGTCCAGACCATAAAGATAAACAAATTTTCGGTGTTAAACATGCAGCAGTCATTTATGATTTAGTCATGCATGAAGTGGTTTGATCAACAAGGAAGTTAATTCGTCATGATAAAGAAACTCACGCTGACGCCTGTGGAGACATGTGAGACGTCGCTGGTATAAATTTACTTCGGAATACCTGTTCGCACCATTAGATATCTTGTGGTTAACGCAAGCAGTTTTACTAACTTTCCTGGATCATACCATTTCATTTTCTTCATCTCAACTGCAGCTACTGATTAAAGATGGAAATTAGTAAGTACATATCATTGACTTCTCGTAATTCTTCATTATACATTCCCTGTCATGTTTCTGGCGGTTCTATACACATATGAACGATTAACTAGATGACATGTTGCTAGAGTTCCAAATGTTCCTTCCGGCAGTACATGAAAGGGAATTAAAGAATTAAAGAGTATATGTATATTATATGTGTGTGTGTGTGCATGTATACTCTTTTACTTGTTTCAGTCATTTGACTGCGGCCATGCTGGAGCACCGCCTTTAATCGAGCAACTCTACCCCGGAACTTATTCTATTGTGAGCCCAGTACTTATTCTATCGGTCTCTTTTGCCGAACCGCTATGTGACGGGGACACAAACACACCAGCATCGGTTGTCAAGCAATGCTATGGGGAAAAACACAGACACACAAACACACACACGCATACATATATATATATATACATATATACGACGGGCTTCTTTCAGTTTCCGTCTACCAAATCCACTCACAAGGCTTTGGTCGGCCCGAGGCTATAGTAGAAGACACTTGCCCAAGGTGCCACGCAGTGGGACTGAACCCGGAACCATGTGGTTGGTAGACAGGCTACTTACCACACAGCCACTCCTGTTATATATACGTATATATGTATTGGTGAAATTTATCGAAAAACAAAAGACGAAGACAAGTATATAAACATCAAGCAGGTATGACGCTCGGTAAGGCGAGAAAGCATTTTACGTTTCGAGCCTCCGCTCTTCAACAGAAGACAACACGATGAAATAAACAGTGAGAGAATAAAAACTTTGGGGAGTTAGCGGCCAATAATAACGACTGTATGCATACATAAATACATATATATATATACATATATATATATGGTTTTACTCTTTATCCTATATTAAACTTTTTTAATACTTTTTGATAGTTATATTTATTAAAAAAAATTAAAATTAAATTTAAAATAATAATAATAATAATAAAAATAAAAATAACAATATATATATATATAAAAATTTATAAGTATAAATTAATAATTTAAATAATTTATATATATATATATATATATATATATATATATATATTATATATATATATATATATATATATATATATATAAATTTATAAGTATAAATTAATAATTTAAATAATTTCTAAATTTTAACTTTAAATTTAAATAATTTAAATTTTGAATTTTGTATTTTATATATTTTGTATATTATATTAATTAATTTTATTTCTATGTATTGGTTTATGTTTTTCACTGTTTGATTTGCCTAATAGTGGTTTTATCTCTAATTTAATATATATATATATATATATATATATATAAAACTGAGAATGTGTGTCTGTCTGTCTGTCTGTCTGTCTGTCTGTGTGTTTCCCTAAAACTTGAGAACTACACAACCAATTTCATTCAAATTTTATACATTTCTTACTTAGGGTCCGGGGAGTGTCATCGGCAAAAAAATTTTTACTTTTTGCCTAGGGCAAGCCCACAGCAATATCATATCTTCTCCACTATTTCAGTACTACGTGTTAAAAGTGAAACAAAAATATTTCTCTATTTCATGTCAGATGCTTTCACTTTAACAATAAAAATAATAATAACAATTGAATTATATGTAGTGAGTAATAATTAAAATCATACTAAAGTATAATATAATCGTAACATACAAAAGTAAAAATAACAATTGGTATAAAATTGCATCAATGATTTGAACTTGAATAAGTGGTTTCACATGAATGGGAGTAAATTAAAAATAAAATTAGCGTGCAGGAATGGAATAGTCCAGATGGATAATAAAAAATTAAATTAATGAAAAGACTATTGTCTATACAATGTAGAGAAAAAAGAAGAGCTCACAATTCCAGTCTGTTATATATTTTGAGTATTGTTATCACTAGCGATATCAAGATATAACTTTGTATTTTGCATTTTATGTGTAGATGTATATATATAGATTTACATGTAATATATACACATATATATACACATATATACATGTACTAGCACTATGACCCGGCAATGACGGGTCTTTAATGGTAGTATATATATATATATCTTTATATATATAAAACAGAATGTGTGTCTGTTTGTGTGTTTCCCTAAACTTGAGAACTACACAACCAATTTCATTCAAATTTTATACATGCCTTACTTAGGGTCCGGGGAGTGTCATCGGCAAAAAATTTTTACTTTTTGCCTAGGGCGAGCCCACAGCAATATCATATCTTCTCCACAACGATTCCCTAAAACTTAAGAACTACACAACCAATTTCATTCAAATTTTACACATGCTTTATGTAGGGTCCATGTAGTTTCATGGGCAAAAAAAAATGTTCGACTTCTTACCTAGAGCGAGCCCATAGCAATATCATATCTTCTCCACTATTTCAGTATTACGTGTTAAAAGTGAAACAAAAACATTTCTCTATTTTATGTCAGATACTTTCACTTTAACAATAAAAATAATAATAACAATTGAATTATATGTAGTAAGTAATAATTAAAATCAAACTAAAGTATAATATAATCGTAACATAACAAAAGTAAAAATACCAATTGGTATAAAATGGCATCAATGACTTGAACTTGAATAAGTGGTTTCACATGAATGGGAATAAATTAAAAATAAAATTAGCGTGCAGAAATGGAATAGTCCAGATGGATAATAAAAAATTAAATTAAAGAAAAGACTATTGTCTATAAAGTATACAATGTAGAGAAAAAAGATTTGAACACATGGAGGAAAGCACCTTCGAAAAGTGTCTTGGTGGGACTATGAAAGATATCTAATCAGAGGCGGTAAATTCGCCACAATAGAAGCAAGGTTCGAGTCAACGGAGCGTGCAAGGGAGTACTCGACTCGAACTTGCAAAGTGGAAATGTTTTATTTTTACCTTTATATCTGGGACGTAGGATGTCCCGGAAAAAAATTTTAAATATCCACCCCCACCCCCCACCCCCGAAGTAGAGGAAGGCTGGATTGTAGCCACACTTCTATACAAGAGGGAGGACAAGATACAATTGATCGAAATTACAAGAGACGGGCTAACAATTCCAGTCTGTTATATATTTTGAGTATTGTTATCACTAGCGATATCAAGATATAACTTTGTATTTTGTATTTTATGTGTAGATGGATATATATAGATGTACATGATATGTACATGTAATATATACACATATATATATACATATATACATGCACTAGCACTATTACCCGGCAACGACGGGTTTTTAATGCTAGTATATATATATATATATATATATATATATATATATATATATATATATATATATACACATACACACACACATTTCATTTTCCTATCAGCTTGTAAGTTTCTTTTTGTGTATTGGCTTGCTGAAGCAAATTAATTTGTATCTCGGGAGAGTCATATTGTCTTAATAGCTTATTACCTTATTAATATCTTATTATCTCGAAATTTCACCAAGACACCTGATGAAGGCTGGAGGGTGTATATCAACCGAAACGTCATGTTAACAACAAACTAGGTGAGGACAAGTGTCCGTCAAATGTAAATAATGTAAACTTAAACGTGTTTCAGAGACTGAACCTTCTTATGATGCTCTCCAGTATCCTCTTATTCTGTGGAATGGACAAGATGGGTATCATTTCGATATTCTACAGATTGAACTTGCAACAGGAGAGCCAATTACAAACAAAAAGGTGTCGTCAAATGACCTGTATTCTTACCAACTGATGCTAAGACCAGAACAATCAAATCAATTACATATGTCAAATAAACTTTATTTTCATTTACGTATTTTCTACGTTGTCTCAACAACCAGCTATTGTTTTTTGAAATACACTTCTCAACAACGACCAGATTTTAATTAGGAAATGAAAATAGTTTCACAGTTTCAATTTCAACTGAAATACCGAAGTGTTGGATTACGAGAGTGACGATGTTGAATAATGAAATATTAGTCGTATCTGTAATATAATATCTATCTACTAAATAAACTATATTTTTGACACAACAGCTCTTGTTTACAACTAAAATGACCTCGGAAACTACGATGGGCTACACAATTTGAGATCATTTTCGAACAATACTTCTATCTCCTTCTAATGTTTCATTTCCGTTCGCCGTTTCGCCCATGCACAGACAAACATTTATGAAAATGTACACATAAATATTGTATTAAAATAAGCTACAACCAAAAACATTGCATTACCAGACATCCATTTCTCTATATGCTATGAGGAAATACAGTCACTGTCTGTCTCCCTGTCTCTCTCTCTCTCTCTGTTTCTCTCTCTGTCTCTGTCTCTCTCTCTCTCACATGTACAAAAATGATGCAGGCATATGTACTTATGGGTGAAAGTAAAGAATACGCAGACCCGGTGTTAAGGATTAGGGTTAGCGTTTAGGTTTAGGTTTATGGTTGGGGTTAGGATTACGCCGAAAACGGGCGATGTGCGTATTCTTACCTCCCCTTATATATGTTTCTTCCGAAATAATGACGTTAACCTGTTGTTTCTAGCATGTCGGGTTTTCTAGTGGTGCTCTGGTATTTGTCAAGTCTGCTTTTTCAATAGAATTCTACGCATGCGGGAAACACCAGACAAAAATCAAGATTGGCAGATTTTATCTTTTTGAAAGTGGTTAGGTGATGGGTGAACGAGGTGGGGGAAGGGCACTGAATGCTTCCTCAAGAAAAATTAAACAATAAAAAAAATTTATATATTTCCCAGATCCGTAGTCTGTATTTTTCTACGTAGATAAAAAAAACAAAAAGTTCGAAAAGAAGTTACAAATTAAGAAATTGCGGACAAAATTCTGGACAAAATCGTATTAACCCCATTTATACGATGAAACACTAGATATTTTCTGATCCTGCTTAAGACCAGAAAGCACTTTCATGCAAACCCATGCAAACTGTACTCTCCCTCTCTGCGTTTAAACAAACAACAACTTCCAGTTTGCTCTTAACTACATTTATCAGCTGAGCCGATATTGACCATAAGAAAGTGCAAATAATACAACGTGGGTGTAGGTCATAACACTCGGACAACACCGGGATGCATTGCTAGTGTGTATGTGTGTGTGTATATATATATATGTATATATATATATATAGTATATATATATATATATATATATATATATATATATATATATATATATATATTATATTTTTATATGCTCCTATATGTATATATATTTATATATGTTTTATATATTTTTATATGCCTATATTTTTATATACCTATATTTTTATATATTACTTATATTATATTCTACTTTCTAAGTCCTTTTATAAATGTATTCTCTTTGAATCGCTAGAATATTAATTCTAAGTTTTAATGATAAGAATTTTTCTCGCACCATACCATATTATTATTATTACGTGCTGTATATATGAATTTTGTTCCATCTTGTGGGTTATATGTTTATTCTATAATTAAATGTTCGAATTATGAAATGACATGCGGTTGACTTTGTATTTGCTTGTTCAATGATTTTAGTTTGATATTTTTGTCTCTTCCAATAGAGCACTTCTATTGCAGTCCTATTAAACCTTTTTTTGTTCCTGACAAGAAACAATTATTGTATCGATATATATATATATATATATATAAAATTAGAAAAAATAACACCTTTTATCAATTCAAAATGAACAATTAAATTACACCATCTAGAAAATTATATATAATAGAAATATTATTGTTATTTTAATTTTATTGGTATATATATATATATATTGTTATTTTAATTTTGATATTTCTATTATATGTAATTTTCTAGATGGTGTAATTTAATTTCTTTTACTTTTTTTCTCTCTTTTTACTCTTTTTATTTGTTTCAGTCATTTGACTGCGGTCATGCTGGAGCACCGCTTTTAGTCGAGCAAATCGACCCCACGACTTATTCTTTGTAAGCCTAGTACTTATTCTATCGGTCTCTTTTGCCGAACTGCTAAGTGACGGGGACGTAAACACACCAGCATCGGTTGTCAAGCGATGTTGGGGGGAGAAACACAAACACACAAACATATACACACACATACGTACATATATATACATATATACGACGGGATTCTTTCAGTTTCCGCCTACCAAATCCACTCACAAGGCTTTGGTCGGCCCGAGGCTATAGTAGAAGACACTTACCCAAGGTGCCACGCAGTGGGACTGAACCCGGAACCGTGTGGTTGGTAAGCAAGCTACTTACCACACAGTTCATTTTGAATTGATAAAAGGTGTTTTTAATCTAATTATATATATATATATATAAAGAAAAGAATCTCAAAATGCTGGATTATTTAAAAAATATTTATTAATGTCACTTACTTAAAAAGGTTTTGAAAAGTCAAGTCTTGGGCTTCGTGTTTCCTCTGTGTGAGTCACGAAGCAGTTTACATTACACTTTTCAGATCAGGTAATAAAAGAAGATAAAAATCAGTTTACATAAATACATCCAAATCAAGTAATAGAGTTTTTGACAGGAAGTTAAAAGTGTCCGGTTTGTCAGTGAGCGGGTGCTAAAGATTTAGTCTCACTGTGATCAGAAACCACAATTGTTCACAGTACCTTAAATTGAAAAAAAATGTGAGTAAATAACTAATAGACCATTTATAGTTCTCCGATATGGTTGTAGGATATCGTATCTGAATGGGATTTAACAGTTACAACTATTTTATACAGAGATGGTGGTTCAGAATTGCCTTCTTTCTAAAGACGCAATGTGGTTGGTTGATGGCAGTCACGTGATCAAAAGGTGGTTCTGTTTTTGAAAAAGGTGGCTTAGAATTGCTTTCTCTCTAAAATTAGTATGGGTGGTTGATGGCAATGATTTGGTCAAAAGGTTCTAATAGCTGTTGTGATCACATCTTAAATTGGGAGTACAATGCCAACTTGCTGAGGTAATAACGAAAATCTATCAAGACCAAACGGCCAGGACAACTAACTACAGAGTTCTTGTTTCATCTGGACAATACCTGTCCCTCTACCGTCACTTGCCTACCGGTGTTGGTGTGTTTACATACCCGTAACTTAGCAATTCAGTTAAACAGACCGATAGACTGAGTACTAGGCTTAAAAGGAAAGGAAATCCTGGGATCGATTTGTTCGAGCAAAGCCATTTCAGGCGGTGCTCCGGCAGAGTAAATGACTGAAACAAATAAAGGAAGAAAGTTATCTAGTCATATTATATATATATATATATTATATTATATTATATTATATTATATTATATTATATTATATTATATACTAGCAGTATCACCCGGCGTTGCTCGGGTTTGTAAGGGAAATAACTATATAAGCATTTTTAGAGAGTTACTTCCCTTATAAATTCGGGCTTTCTTAGCCATTTTTGTTTTGGTGTCTTCAAGCCATGAAGTCGTTGTTCTAAAAGAACGCTGGTTTCCTTCACAACGCATTACGACGTTGATTTCTTTACACTCCCTTCCCCACAGCTTCACGAGGGAGGGAAGGGGGAGAAGCAAACAGGTGCAGCTTTGAGCGTGGACGCCAACTCCGCCGCCATCGACATACGATGCATTTTATGCATTAAAATGGAATAAAAAATGATGTTAAATTATTTTTTAAATCGTAGACTCATCGTTGACGCGCGCTAATAGCCAGACGGGCTCGATATGAATCACGACTATAAGATACCCGAATTTGGTTAAACTGCACCGCAAAATGTGGGAGGAGTTAGGAATCTAAATCGAAGGGGACAGACACTCACACAACTACAGTTTTATATATATATATATGCAAAGTAATATCTTAGTGCTGTAAGAAGAGCGCAAAATATACATATACTAACAGGGAGGTAACCGCCCTATGACCGTTTCTAGAATCACCTGACTAGAATCTAGTTTCGCTTATTTTGTAGGCATCATCAGTAGTAACTGCTCAGACAGCCGATGGTCGTCTAAATCCGTCTGTCAGCATATGTATACATTTACTATAGAAATTTAGGGATGATTTAGTGAAATGCTAAGGCATGTAATAAAAGTTAATATAAACTGCTAGGCACAACATAATACCATAAAGGAAGTATTTATTCGTCATTAAATGTGACTAAATGTGCCGATGCACCTACATTGCTAATAATAAGAGTTTGAAAACAAAAATTCTTGACTCAAACTAATAATTATGCGTTTAATATATATAAATTCCATGCGAGCACGCATGCACGCACACACACACGCAGTCACACAGACGCACACGTATACACACACACACGCATACACATGGTTAATCCACATTAGGTCTTTTATTTTATTTATTTTATTTATTTAATTTTAACTAGTGGTGATATTTTTTTGCAGAAGAATCAAATTTTCACGCGAAAAAATAGAGTTACCAAATAGTATATAACAGTTGATGAATGATTGAATTTGAACATTTCAGAAAGTGCACTACTTATAGATATAAGGAACGTACATTTTGAAATATTCTTTATGGAGTATTTCTTTTTTTACAGTTTCTGTACAAAGAGAAGTATGTGTATTTGTTGTGGAATCTGAACAGCCTCCACCACGGCCTCCTGTGGAGCAGCAGCCAAGGCGTGAAATTATTGTTGTAAGTATATTTTGTTCTCTTCACTTTAATTTTTACTGATCTACACCCAAATATCCTGATGTTTTACTGGTTTTAATCATTGAAGTGTGACTATGCTAGGAAACCACCATTGGGAGACTTTGGTCAAACATATCAGTTTTTGGAGTTAAATATATGATTTAGGCTGGGATTTATTTTATAAACTTGTATTCATTGAATGGCTGAGAGATTGCTCAGAACTAAAATAGTAACAGGAGCACTCAACGCACCTAACATATAGGATATATGCACACGCATGCGTATATATATGTATATATTTATGTATATATTTTACCGAACATTTTATATCTTAGACATAGAGTTACCCAAGGCTTCGCGACCACAAAGCAAAAGCCTTATGGACTGCTCTTCAAACTCTATATAAATACAAAATTTTAAATATTGCAGACGTGAGGAAGCGCTCAGAAATCGAGGGATACGTCTAAGCAAAAAGAAAAGAAAGACATTAATGAGGACGGGTTTTTACCTCTGAATTAGAGGTGGAAAACCCTTATAGACCCTAAGAGGCCTGACTAGCAAACAGAGGGATCCAATTTTCCAGTAAGTAACACTTGAAGTGGATACATTTAGAAAATACTTCTAAATGTATCCAGGACAGAGCAGGGTAGAGCAGAGCAGAGCAGAGCAGAGCAGATGCCCGCCTTTTGAAGCTCGCCTTCGCCCGCATGTGGACGTCCGCCTCTGCACGCCCGCCTCTGGACGTCCGCCTTTTGTTGCCCGCCTTCGCCCGCAGCTCCGCTGCGTTACCGTGCCCGATCTGGTGAGGCTGTTTAATGTTCCAGGTTTCTTACAGCCCTTAAGAATTTTGGCTCTCTCCGCGATGCAGATCTTGCAACGACCACTTCCATTATTATAAAGACCCAGATGATCAATTAGTTTCCACCTGATATTACACGGGGTCTCTTAATCTAAGGGATGTCATACATGGTGGGTCAGGGACGTGACAAAGCATCTCTCTGGGACTCACAACGGTAGCTGGTGGTTAAGAAAACGCCGCTTGAATGAAGTACTCGCAGAGCCAATATATTTCCACACATAATATGTGGCCCTATTCGTACCTTTGGTAACATACGGTGCGGGGCTGGTCATCCTATCGGTGTTGAAGATAAATACTTGGTCATCTCCTGAGGTAACGAAACTGGGAACGGTAGATACCTCCTCAAAGTCACTGGTGCTGGATAGGTCATTATTTCTAGGTGCATTGTTTGTACTGGTGGTTACATATATTGAGGGCCTGGTCACTCTATCTGTATCTATGGTTTGTTCATTGTTCGTGGCAGTGGTACCGGAGTCCTCAGTGATGCTCTCTGTGATACTAGTCCTGGACTGGCTGTTATCTCTGCGCGTGGCAACAGTATTGGCATGAGAACTGGTTAATCAGCTAATAATATTGTTGTTTGATTGTACATTACTGTTTTTGCGGATATCAGGTCTAGGTATCACCATAGCCTCATTAATGACCCCTTCAGCCTCGAATCGGCCTCCTACTGGACAGTTATATACCCTGGAAGTGCAGCCTGCCTCCTCACTTGTATTGTGGGTACTTGCTAAAATGATTTTTCTATGTTAGGTGCACAACCTAGGAGTCTCCTGTTGTTGTGCATCTAACATAAAAATCATTTTAGCAACTGGAGCGAGGTGACGAGTAGGGTAGCCAGTCTCACCCAAAAATGCGCCGAAATGTTGCGAAAGGATGATAACAATTGGGGAAATACGGGACGAAATAATGGGCTGCAATGGGAACAAATCGCCGGGATTAGATGGTCAATCCTACGAACTTTATTCTAGCATGTCAGACTTGTTTGCAGGCTTCTTGACAACTAGCAACAGAATGAGAGAATTCCGAAACCTGTGAGCCGACGAGCAGTGTTGCTGTTGAGAAAGGATCCAATCAAGTGGCCCATCACTTTGCTTAAAGCAGACATGAAACTTTTGGCCAAGGTGTTAGTGAAGAGATTGGTGCAAGTCGTCGAAAAACAGGCTGAAAACGCACAAACATGCACCGACCCAAACAGGTCCACCTAGAAATGGACTGAGAAGCTATCCTTGAAAAGTCGGGCAGAGGTAGCGAACACATGTCGCCTCACTCATTCACTACAACCTCACCATCGTGCCTTGCCCCAGTTCGTACCTGGTCAAGCTGAAGCGTTTGCTTTTCTGCTTCTCATGGAAGGGATGGTCTCTGCTGGTCAGGCATTCCACTAACCGCATTACCCGACTGGCTGAGGAAGGTGAGCACCTGGCGACAGGCAAGATACCCAACGCCCTGTCTCGATCAACGCTTGATCCAAGATTGCAGTTTTCTCAAAGAGACGAGCTGTGGGAAAGCGAGTCTGACAAACGGAGACAACACCCTATGAACGGTGAGCTAGGTATGCCGTGGCTATTGATACACATCCAGCGTTTCCTCGACGGCGGTGAGCAGGTGTGGTCACCGATTGTCAGACTCACTTTCCCACAGCTCGTCTCTTTGAGTAAGCTGCAATCTTGGATCAAGCGTTGATCGAGACAGGGCGTTGGGTATCTTGACTGTCGCCAGGTGCTCACCCTCCTCAGCCAGTCGGATAATGCGGTTAGTGGAAGTTCTACTATGGCGTTGTATAGAGGGTTAGCAGTGAAAGGATACGACGACGTTCTTGGGGAGGCTCTTAATACACGACACTTTATATAACCCCACTTTGTCCTTCATGCTTTGCAATGTCCAATCCTATTTTTCTTGGCCCTTGTGGCTAAGAAACAAAGGATTATAATAATGATAATTATTATTATTATTATAGCCTTTGCACAGCTTCTAATGCTGGAGATGTTGTGCGGTGTCAGCTGTTCACTACCAGTGAGCTAAGGCAACACTTTATTTTTCGAGCACCTTCCGGAGTATTCGAGCGGTTCCATGCAGTGCTGTTTTCCGTAAGTGCTCCACCTTTATTGCAGCCCCTATTTGTTCCATGTACTTCTCGACATTTTTACTCAATTTTCCCAGGGCTACGACAATTATTGGTACCACTACCACATTTTCATCGACCACAACTTTTTAACCTCACAAGCTAACCTGTCATATCTATCGACTTTTCTTTCTTCCTTATCGCATACCTTTTTGTCAGCTGGGCATGCTATATCTATGATCCAGCATAGTTTGCTTTCTTTCAAAATTTAGAATATGCCTGGCTTCCCATTCTCTATCTCATGGTCGCACTGAATCATAAAATCCCATAGGATCTTTGCATTATCATTTTCGATAATGTCTTCGTTGTCATCATCGTCACCAACTTTTGATGATAATGTTATTTCTTTTGTTTATCCTATTTTCAGATAACTCCGGAAGATGAAATCCCGAATAGGATAGGTTGGGCACTTTGTGTCACCATATGCTGCTTTTGTCCAACAGGCATCGCTGCTATTATGTACAGCATCTTAGTAAGTAAAATATGAACATTCCTTGCAAGAAATTCTATTCATATCCGTATATTTGACCCATAAATATTCAAATTTTCGTTCAAAGGATAATGTAAATGACTAGTAAATTCGTGTGATTCATAAATTTTCTAATTTATTAATATTATATTGTATAAGACAAACGATTGGGTATATTTAGTTTTAAAGTATCATGCCAACATTTGGAAATGTGGGTGTACTGTACGTATTTTGTGGTCACACACTGACTGTAATAAATTATCCCGAAGGAGACATGTCTCTCATGAATTTGGGATGAATGGATGGATCGATCGATGGACTATGGGAGCCACGAGGTTTTTTCTGTTGTTTCTCTTTCTTTCTCTTAGTATATTTCGTGTGTATGTATGTGTGTATGTCATTGTTCAGTTTTATTTCAAGATTTCTTGCCAATAGAGAAAAAGTCGGTTTCTAACCTAGATTTAAGACTCCTTCCTTGGAATTTCAACATTAACAACAAGGTATTTTTGCTTGTATGTATGTATGTATGTATGTATGTATGTATGTATGTATGCATGCATGTTCGAATGTGTATGTGCAGATTTGTATGTTTTGTTTAATGCAAGTATTCTCATATATATAGTTAGATGTCTAGACAACTTTAAAAATATATTTAAATGATAAACTTCTGGAAAGTTTTACACCCTTTTACAGTTCGTCGAATTAGCTTACTCCTTTCTGATTTTCAGAAGCCTAATTTCTCAAGATTTTTTTAAGGCAGTGTGTTACATATCCCATGGCTCCGATAATTACAGGTACAAATTCGAACTTCTAATCTGGATAGAGTAACTGCAGATTTCTCAATAGTTCAGCATAGGTGTTCTCTTTTACACTGATCTTCAGCTTTATGTTAACAATCGTTGGACAGCTATTTTCCACAACTGTGCACATTTTCTCTTCTCTATACCAAATCCTTATATCAGGTATGTTGTGCTTACATTTTATTGGGGTCTTTACTTGGACATTCCCACAGTACTCCTTTTTATTATGAGTGGACTATGGCTTCTGCCCTACTCTGGGTTCATATTTCTTCGTCCTTGGGGTGATCTTTCGGAATGTATATATATGTATGTATATAGGTATTATGAATGTATAAATATATATAATTATATATATATATATATATATACACACATATATATATATATATATATATATATATATATATCTCCCTTTTTAGTAGAAGAAATAGCTATAACCCTTTGACTGCTATTTCTAAATTCGGTATGTGGTAGGCAACTCGTTGCTAAACCCTTATTGCTTAGTATTACTTAAATTTTCCTCGAATGAGGCTTTTACATGCCGAAGACTACTTGGTGTAATTGATATTTTTCCAAATTAATTAATTTCACCCTTCATTATTATATATATATATATATATATATATATATATATATAATATATATATATATATATATATATATATATATATATATGTCTATGTATGTGTGTATGTATGTGTGTACATATATATATATATTTATATATATATATACGTACATACATATACATATACACACACATATCTATATATATAATATATAATCTATTAGATAATGAAAGCATTTCCTATTATATATTACGAAAATCTGAACCATATGAATTATATGATTTCAAAATATCACTATTTGATTTGACTTCATTATTATTACAATCCTATATATATATATATATATATATATAATATATATATATATATATATATATGATAATATTAGGGAGTATATTCATATATATATATATATGCATGTAAGTATTTATGTATGTATGTATTATGTATGTACGTATGTATGTATTAATTTTAACATACAGTATTATATATCCTTTACGGCAGATTTTACTGATCAGCTTCGCACTACAGTTTCAACGGAGTGCTTGGTAATACTGTACACTTCGATAACACTCTGCTGATAAATATACTATTCATTTTCCCTGATTTACGAATTCCGGGAAAATTTGGAAATTTTTCTGTTTCCATTATTCAAGAATAGCTCGATGTTGGAGAGCATAAAAACAAAAGAAAATAGTAGCTAGCATGGAGGACGAGAGGCTAACTGAATACACCTGTATCCTGACGATTCGCGCTGGGTATCAAAGTGCCGATATCATATCATGACAATTGTTCAGTGCTCTGTGAGCATTGTAAAGGCTTTAAGATAAGACATGGACTGCTGTCGCGAAACTTTGAAGCCGTGGCCATCAGGAAAGGAAAAGGCAAGCGTTGTGATTACCTCCTCACTAAAATTCATCCAACAACTTCAGGACAATTTGATGGTAAATCCAAGCAAGAATGGTAAATCCAAGCAAGAATCCGTGCTTTGGAGAGACGTATGGGTATTGAAGTCGTCACCATCTAGCTGACTCTGTGTGAACATATGCACTACCCCTCGTACAAGAGACAGCTTCTGACAGTCAAGGCCAAGAAGAACTGCTTCACGGAGGTAAAAATGTTCCTGAATGAGCTGAGTCATTTTATTGAGAGAAGATAATTTGATTCGTCTCAGATGAAAAGGGCTTCTACTAAGACCAGTTGCATAACACCCAGACAACTGCTGGCCTGCCTACAATATATGTAATGTCCCACGTATCATGAAAACTAGTTTACGCTCAGCTGTGATGGTCTTTGTGTTGGCTCCATTGGGAGTGATGTCATACCACACCACATCTTTCAATAGGGTCTTGGGCTCAATTTAGACGCTTATGTGAAGCTGCTGGAGGCTGTAGTCAATCACTGTAAACGTTGTTGGAGAATTTTTACGACTTCACCAATCCCAATTTTATCTCCTCCTCCTAATTCCATGCTTGGACTTCATGTGCTCTAGTGCCTTTCGGAATGACAGGAAAAGTTTGCCTGAAATCACCTGACAACAGAAGCGTTACACCTCGCATTGGAGCCTGACAGTCTCGGATGTCTTTCAGGGCTCTATCTAATGCTTCCAAAGCTCCCTTGTGAGCCATAGTGCACTCATCCCAGACAATTAGATGACACATTTTAAGTACTTAAAATGTACTAGTCCCTGATCTGAGATTTTGTTGATGTTGCATGAAGGCATTTCGGATGCTGCTAAATTGAGAGGGAGTTTAAAAGTTGAGTGTGCTGTCCTGCCACCGGGTAACAAAGTAGCTGCAATGCCAGAGGAGGCTACAGCTACTGCAATGTTCTGATGCTGCCTAACTTCTGCAAGGAGAAGCTTTGTAATAAATGTTTTTCCTGTCCCTCCAGGAGCATCGAGGAAAAAGATTCGTCCCTCGCGTTGGCGTACACTGTTAAGAATAGTTCTGTAAGCCTGCAGCTGGTCCGGAAGTAATTTAGGCTCATTTTCAACAATGTACTTTGAAAGCGCTTGAGTGTCGTAGGTTGTTTCACGAATGACAGCAGTGGGAAGGCTATTTGACCCTGACCTGAATGCTTGTGGCAGGCCATACTTCGACAATTCATTTCCACCCAGTTTAGCAATTCTGTCTTCAATGTCAATGAGTGTTTTGTTATAGATTTCATTGCTGATACCCTCCATTTCAGGATAGATAAGTTGAGCTTGGTGCTGAAAGTCTTCAGCCAGGTTGTCTCTATATTTGAGCCATACAGTGGCCGGATCACACAGTTCCCGTGCCTGTAGTAATACTGCAAATAGTGCCCTGAGACTTTTATGTGATTGTGATAAAGCAGCCTGTCCTAAAGTTGCATCCCATTGTGCACCATCTTCTAACAGACTTTGTCGATAGCAGGCTTCTCTGTATGTTGTGCAGACATGTCCATGAACCGTTTTAGGGCCTGGAAAGACGTTGGCCCTCTGATCTCATGCAGTAGTAGACGAAGGTAGAAGCACTCTTGTTGAGTGAGATGCACTGTGTATACTCGCCCCAAGACAAATGTGAAACTTAATGAAAGGGTATCCATGAACATTTTGATCTGCTTTCCGTGGGGCCCATTTTTTCTATTCTAAGTGTAGTGTAGTACGATGGAATCTGTGGATACAGCAAGGTTTGAGCGAATGAATCCACTTGACAAAGCTTGAAGAATGCAGTGAGTGTGCTATCCCTTGGTTCCTCTTCCAACAGAGAAGCATTAGCATCGGTGATGTACACTCTTTGACCATTTCCCAGGAGCACTGCAAGCTGTTGAATGGCGGGGTGTCGTTGGTGAATGGTAAAGCCAAAGATGCGCCAGAAAGCCTCGTTGCTACTTATGTACTGTCCCACCTGATAATGCGTCACCTCATCCTGGCAGTATTCTTGTTGAAGTCCAAACATTGCAGCGTCAGAATCCTTGTTTACATATTTGCAAACGTACTTGATGGATTTAACGGAGTTGCATAACTCAACGTTGATGTGGGCATTGAAAGTCTTTGACAGGAGTGGGCAGTATGGAACAATCCATCTATTATCAATATCGTGCTGTCCGATGGTTGCTGCGAAACCTCCATATTATGCATGTATATATGTATATATATATGTGTACATATTACATGTACATCTATATGTATACATTTACACATAAAATACAAAATACAAAGTTATATGTTGATATCGCTAGTGATAACAATACTCAAAATATTGTTACGGACCACCTGCCGTCACCCGGTCGATCAGCGCAGCAATCAGGACAATCCACTTCTGACACCAATTGTTACAGACCACCTGCCGTTGCTCGCCCGAACGGGAAAGTTCGCCACGGAAACTCGGAGAGGAGAGAGATGACGACAACAACTACAACAGCAGCCGCAAGAAGATACAGAGACAATCGAGAGAGACACAAAGAAGGCAAGGCAATTGGCTCACATTTAACGTACTAGTTTATATGACTATTAATTGTTACAACATCAAATACATATCAGATACATATCAGATACATTTAAAGAGGACACGTCAAATTAAACAACAACTCAATACATCATACAGGTATACCACAGATCAAAGCATTTAAACATGCAGGTAACAACACATCAAATGCAATAACAACAGCATTTCAAGAGTACACGTCCGGAGACAACAGTTCTGTTTCAAATCACATTAAAGTTACAGTTCAAAGGACATTAAAGGCCTAACAGTTCAATGTTCATTACACAGCTCTCTTTTGCCTTAACACAACTCTGTACACAATGTCTTTACACAGTTCACATTGTTCTTTTCACTGTCTCATTTCTTTTACAGTCTCTTTACATCGAGTCTTTTTTACTTCTTTTTCTTCACATATCAATACACAATTCACGTACCTTAGTTCCTACTATAATAGCCAGTGTCTCACACTGTACCTCATCTCTCTCAGCACTGCTAAATCCAACTTGCTAACCTGCTTGCCTTGAATACCAAATCCTGGCCGCTAAATCCAACTTGCCAACCGCTTGCCCTGAATTCCAAATACCGACTGCCAAAACCTCTTGCCCTGTCACCACCCCCAATCTCTCTTAGCTATAATACTCTCTCTATCGCCGCTTAGTCCTATGTCCCTGTCCTCATCGACGCTGTCACTGTCACTCTCTCTCTCCTAGCTCTGCAATAACCTCTGTCTGTCCTCCTCTACGCTGTCACTGTCACTCTCTCATGACAGCTCCCAGATCTCTTAATCTGTCTTTCTCAGCCCTTCCTTTTAAGGGGTGTTTAGAGCGAACTTTCCTTGACCGGCAAAAGTGTAGAGGGTCCTTCCAAAAGCCATTACTCTTCCCAAAACAAAGGACTATAACTTTGCATTCCAGACTTTCTGTCTCCAAGCCAGCAAAGTAGGTCATAGAGGTGTCCCTGACCATTCACAGCACTATATAACAGACTGGAATTGTAGGCCCGTCTCTTGCAATTTCGATCAATTGGACCTTGTCCTCCTTCTTGTATAGAGAGTACGGCTGCAGCGAAATTAATTTTGGGACTTTCTTCTATCGAAGGCATTTTAACAAAAATGCTTCCGTAAAGACGGTGAAAATATTGTCAATTTCCCCAAACAAGGACACAATTCAATTTTTAAACAATAACCAAAGCACCTTCTCCGAAGCGGGGAGGGTTACGGTTTACAATTATTTATCAAATGCAACACAACAACGTTTTCCCGACGGGGAACCAACAAACGTGATTACAATAGTCAAACAGTAATGATAATAACAACAAGCCTTTTTAATTTATCCCCATTTATGTGAAACCACTTATTCAAGTTCAAGTCATTGATGCAATTTTATACGAATTGCTAATACACACACACACATAAAAAGGGGAAAAAATTGAATATTAATTTGATTAATATGAATTGAAAACCAGTGGTGTAGCATATAAGACCATAGCGGATCTTCTTCTAGCAAAAAGGATGACCACTGTTAATGGTTCATTCCTCTTATATAATACTTTCACTTTAATAGTTTCAGTATTCAATTTAAAGTGTCTGTATTACAATAGAGAGATGATTTTGTTTCTCTTTTAACACGTAATACTGAAATAGTGGAGAAGATATGATTGCCCTAGGGAAAAAGTTAAAATTCTTTCCCGATGACACTCCCCGGACCCTAAGTAAGGCATGTGTAAAATTTGAATGAAACTGGTTGTGTAGTTCTAAAGTTTTAGGGAAACACACAGACAGACAGACACACACACACACACACACACACATACGCACACAAACACATTCTCAGTTTCATATATATGAGAGATGGTAGTTTGTTAGCCTCTTTCTCAATCTTTACCACCTACTTACAAGTAACACTGGAATAGAGCACGGTTGTTGATTTGTATTGTAATGAGATTTAGAGTAAGGTAAAATTGCGTTCTTGATCTCAGTTTGGCATGGACACTGGCAGGTCATTTCCAAAGAATCATCTTGACAAATCTCTTTACACCATTAAACTTATATGAGTTGTAAATATATGACAATATATTTGTTGTTTTCAAGGCGGCGAGCTGGCGGAACCGTTAGCCGAGCAAAATGTTTACCGCCCATATCCGCTTTACCTATCATCCTTTCGAGATCGATCAAATAAGAACCAGTTGAGTACTGGGGTCGATGTAATCGACTTAACCGCTCCTCTGAAGTTGCTGTCCTTGTGTCAAAATTTGAAAGCAATATCTTTGGTGTTATTGAGTTATATTTGCATGCTTTAAATATAAACTTTCATTTTATATTCTAGGCAAATGCAATGGCCGAATCTGGAGAGAGAGACGACGCGCTGAAGGCTAACAGTAAAGCAGGAAAATTCATTGGATTATCAATTTTCTTTGGTGTTATTATTTACCTTATTGTGATAATAGTAGTAAGTACTGATAAAAGATAACGAATGATTAATAATTGTAAGCATTACTCAATTTACATTTGGGCGAAATCCGTTGAAATTGGATTATATAATATAATATAATATAATATAATATAATATAATATATTTATATAATATAATATAATATAATATAAATAATATAAATATATATGGGCAACACACACACACATACACACACGTACGTACACCTATTGCATATGTTTTTTCTACGCATACATATTCATAAACAGAAACGAATGGAAAAGATGTTGGTAAATTTGTAGATTAACACTCACACGATTTCAGCAAGAAAAAAATCGGATTTTTGCATAGAATCAACTACTCTGGCTTCCTAATATGCCACAAAACCCTTTTTGTGGTATGGGGGATGGCTCGCAGATTGTACCCATTTATATTGTGTAATACACTGACAAATTGTTACCTGCCTCTTTGTTTCTTTGTAGTTAAATAAATGTATTCTCAACAAATCACTTTATCTTCGGCGTAAAATATAAACAAAACTCTTTCACGCCCAATGTAATGTGTGTGTGAGAGAGGAGGGAGAAACATGAACGATTTAAAATAAATAAATGATATAAAATATATTTTAATTGTTGTGTGAGAAAGTATATATAATCTGATTATGAAATATAGTATCTTTCAAAAACATCCTAAATTTGAAGACTATATCTCATGTTTAAGAAAAAGCAAAACATATTTTGTTGAAAGCTGTCATTTATTTACTCTCTCTGTCTCTCTCTCACTTTGTCTTTACCTTTTTTTGTTAGACGCAGTGAAACCATCTCCCTTACACATACTTTTTCTTTACGTTTTTTGTTAGACGCTGTCAAACACACACTCTCTCTCTCCCTAACACACACTTACCGTTACTCTTTGGGTTTCTAGATACCAATATCTCTCATACACTCGCTATATATATATATATATATATATATATATATATATATATATAAAGTTAATCCAAACAAGAAAACTGAAGAAAACACAACAACGCGATATATATATATATATATATATACGGAGAATTTACAAAAAGAACAAAAGACATAGACAGGTGATGTAGACAAAAATAGATGTATTAGTATAACGCTCGGGAACTGAAAAAGTCTTTAACGTTTCGATCCTACGCTCTTCCACAGAAAGGAACACAGAAACAAGGAGAGAAAATAAAGAATGTGTAGTGGCTATATATATATATATATATATATATATATATATATTATATATATATATATATAATATATATATATATATATATTATATATATATATTATATATATATATATATATGCATATAACATTTTTCGTAAAATTATTGATTGATTAATTGATTAATTAATTAATTTTACCCTTTCTTTATTATATATGCATATTTGTATACAAAATTATATGTATGTATATGTGTGTGTATGCGCGCGTGTGTGTGTATATGTATGCGCGCGTGTGTGTTTCACTTCAAAATGTAACAACTTTTATGAATGCGGAATTAAAAAGCTCATTGCGATATGGAAAGCGATTATAGAGAGTTGTCGCTATATCAACCATTAAATAAATTAGATATTTCTTCTTTTTGTTTTACTATGCCTTGTAAAACAGATGAAGTTTCGTTACAACTTGGTATACTTATATATCCTGTATGTTAAGGCGGCGAGCTGGCAGAAACGTTAGCGTGCCGGGCGAAACGCTTAGCAGTATTTCGTCTGTCGTTACGTTCTGAGTTCAAATTCCGCCGAGGTCGACTTTGCCTTTCATCCTTTCGGAGTCGATAAATAAAGTACCAGTTTCGCACTGGGGTCGATGTAATCGACTTAATCCCTTTGTCTGTTCTTGTTCGTCCCCTTTATGTTTAGCTCCTGGGAAGTAAAGAAATATATATATCCTGTATATCTATTAATGTGATTGCTTCCATGACACCCGAGTGGAACAAGATCGAAACGGGAATTATCACAAGATGAATCCTTTCGGCAAACTTTTCGCCCTTGCATTAATCGTGTTGTTAAAGTTAGCAGAAGATCAGTGTAGATAACTACAAATTGATGAGTTCGAATTTCATAATATATGTTCTTTTGTTTCTTAACTGAGTACGATGTGGTTTCATGCAAACTCAACTGAAATTTCGCAGTCGCAGTCAGTTGAAATTGTCATGCTACCAGAACCAAAAGATATTATCCACGTGCGCCTGCAGGAAAAAGGAAAGTAAACTATGAATGTTAATCTTAATTTAAATTTTAATCGAATTTTATCAATGGCTCTTTTCTCTTTACATATTCCATTTTGGTACGTATTTTTGATAAGGTTTTTCAAAAACCGAAACATGCAAAAGAAAAATTAAAATGTACAAATTTTAAGAAAGTAGCATTTTCATCCATGCCTTTCATATATATGTTAAAAATAGATAGATAGATAGATAGATAGATAGATAGATAGATAGATAGATAGATATTTACACGATGTCATGTATTAGTGCAATACGACCGTTTCAAGCGGCTCCATTTAATTGAACAATGCAAGCATTACATCAACTTAAAAATAGTGCCATCTTCAGGTACAAGATGACACTATATTTAAATTGATGTAATGCGTGCATTGTTCAGCTAACTTCAGCCAGTTTATAAGTAAGCACACTTCCACAGGTTAAATTCACGTGCACTTTAGAAAACGTCTTTTACTCCTCTTACACAAATACGTTCAAAGTTCACAATAAACAGATATCACCGTTCAAATTCAACATTCACATATATCTATGGCCATTTCGAGAGCCCAACACCATAGTTCTATTACAGTGTAGACAACTCCAAATTGATGAATTCAAACTTCATGATATATGTCGTTTTGTTTTTTAACTCAGTACGATGTGCTTTCTTGCAAACTTAACTGAAATTTCCTAAAAAGGTGATTAAATATACAGTTACAGCTCTTTTGAAATATGCTACAACAGAGAATCAACTGCGTAGATTTTTCTAGCCAATTTAGGTCATGTGCAATGCAATGCAGACATTTATTCCTCGCCTGATAAGTCCATAATAAAAGAGAAACCATACTTTCAATAATTTCATATGAGTCTAAAGCAGAGCGTAATTTCCAGAACGTAATGATAATAACAATTGTATCTGTTGAATACAATGTTGTTGTCTAAGCGTCAGTCATTCGAGAAACGGGTAATCCCAGTCATTCATGAACAAAAAAAATTAATTCGTCACGAAAATTTCCACTTTGACGGCAGTGAAAAAAAATTCGAGCGGTTAAGGGTGTTGTCTCTGCGTTTAAGGACAATGTCTCAGTGGTTATACTGATTACCGTGAAGAAGGACAGCTACTTCGTTGCATGTAGGTAAGTTGAAGCTTCCAGAGTGTTCGCCCAACGGACGTTTTGGGGCATCTATGACAACATTGAAATTTGATGAAGGAACTGCCTCCAATGCATACCTGAAGCTTATAACGTAGCTGTTGAGGGTGTGAATCATATCTTTCAGGTTTCGGATGATGTGGAGGTCTGTGCCAGGTGAAATTGAGCGTCGCATTGCTGCTTGTTCGTTGGGATTACCAACGACGTAATGCTGGAGAAATTGTGTGTCTTGGTTGGCGGCAGGTTCAAGCGGTCCAGTTCTATGGTATACCTGGCCTTAAACCTTAAACGTGGGCATGAATCCCCCTTCTCGCACAACATTTGCTCCGAAAGATGTCGCCTGAAAGGCGCAATTGTATTTCCGGGGATACAACTAAGAAGGTGCTTCGATTTAACCGTATTACCTGTGAAGAGACGCTTTAGCGTCTCTGGTGGGTCCGGGAGTTGAAGCAATCGGACCTTTCCACCAGAGCAGCACAAACCGGTTGGCTTCCCCGACCACTTTTTGGCAAAGTGAAATGAACACGTCTTTGAGATACTTCCAAGCGACATGTCTAAGTGGCCAGCATAATCAAAGACGGAATTGTACTGGAATGCTTTTAAGGCCCATTGTGTGGCCAACGGTTTAGAAACACCCTTCTTAAGGGCTCGCTGTCTTGCATCACTCTGAAGGCAATTATCACGGTCTCGTAACGTTTCGGAAGATCGAGCAGCAGCAGTGTTTGCAGCATCCGTTGTCCGACGTCTGTAGCGCTGGTCTTCATTCTCCTCGGTACGTGCGGCTGAAGAGCACGCGGCATTAGAGGCTCGGCGACGTTTCCGCTGGGGACTTGTTTCTGAAGCTCTTGCAGCAGCTGTAGACGCGGCGTTAGCAGATCGGCGTCTCCTTCGCTGGTCCTCTGTCTGTGAAGCACGAGCAGCTGCCATTGAAGAAGCATTCGCGGCACGGCGAGTTCTACGTTGGTCTTCGGTTTCTGCAGCGCGTGCAGTCGCAGATAAGAGGGCAATAGTGGTCATGCGAGCATGTCGCTGGTCGTCTGTTTCGAGAGCTCTTCTTGTGGCCGCACGTTCAGCAGCTTGTGACCGACGGATTGTAGTCTCCAACGACAATTCTAAAGCTCGATTTCGTCTTGATTCTTTTGCTTTAGTAGTATTTCGGCCAATGGTGAACCTCTTCCGTCGTGGCGTGACCTAAAACAGGAGGTTGAAGAACACTTAGCCCCAGTCAGAAGAATAATAGCAAACGGCTGACAGGATATGTAAGTTTTTATGAAATAGGTACGCGGGTACGAGACCATAAGCACGTCTTAATGGAGAGATATCCATAAGGTGATTTAGTAGCAGTACAGTAAGCTGTGTTGCAATGGGAGCTGGCAATGGATCAAATCACTTCTCAAAGGTGCGATTAACATGTTTTCCACTATCCACATTGGTAAGCGGATATCAATCGTAGTTTGTTCTACGCTGGAATAAATACATGAATGCGAATTGTCAACAGATAATGTCTAGCAGCTGTAACCTGAAGCCTGAGATAATGTTGCTTATCGAATCGCGAGGTAAAGGCGTTTGTCGAAAGTCCCTCTACCTATTTTTTGTCAATGAGAGGTGGTACTTTATGAATGTGTTCCAACGGCGTGAGGTGAAATGGCCAGGAGCAACAGTAGATGTAATAACAATTTTGTGACTTACCAACTGCAGCTGGATTAATGGAGGAAAGGATAGCTTTGAGAAGAGAGCTTGCAGTGAAAACGTTGGAGCAGGATCGCGACTGGTGTAAGTGAAAAGAAAAGGGGTTTTTAAGTAAGATGCAGTCATCGCTCGCGAAAACGCGAGAATAGACCAATGATGCTACAGTACCCCATTGTAAGAGGATAAAAGCGAGAAGGGGTAAACGGTACTGTTGGAATTGTTAGTAAGGAATGGCACCTAGTTGCTACTTTGCGAGTAATGGTCAAGTACTTACCGAGTGTCCGAACAATATGGAGAAGGGTTGCCTTGAGCTGAGGCAGAAGAACAGATGGTTCCCATGCGGGGTGGTTGTGGTAGGAGACAGACAATGCGTGGAGGTAATTCGGGATGTCTGACGTCTGGTGGGCGTCTGATAGCGATTTGAAGCACGATTGCAGAACATGCGTCAGTGCGGAAAATGGACGTAGGCTATTGTGTGAATGTTGTACGGAATGGGTTAAATTTAGGTCTCGATGTGACGGGGTAAAAAGACATGGTTACAAACGGCAGCAGGTAGTGGGGTGTGAGGTGTCGGAGCACAAATGAGGGACGACAAACTGTAAAAATGGACGATTTCCGGGGCTGGAGGGAATTGGAACTTACGTCGATTGCAAAATAGAGCAGGGCGTTTAGGGCTTCAGATGATGGTTTGACGGCTGTTTCAAGAGGACACGAATGATTGTAAGACCACGTCAGCAGGGACGTGAGTTTATGTAGGAGAGTGACGACTTTTCAAGCAAACAGTATGAGGTCATAATAGCAAGTTTACAATAACAGAGTGACAATGGCAAGGTCACAAAAACAAAGAGAGTTTTCAGGTAAGTACTGACAAAATATGAGAATAAGAAATGGTGAGTATAACAAAGTCAAATGTCCGGCATTGTGTGCGCGAGCAGGCGATATGCGTATGAGTAAAGAAATAACTGTCATAGTGGATTCCTGGCATAAATAAATCTGAATAATCTGGAGTCACATCAAATGCTGAATCAATAAGTACATTGATTAAGTGCTACGCAGCTTCATTGTGCTTCAGTAGTTCAGTTTCAGTCTTCCGGTCATCCGCTGAGTACCGTGACGCCACTAAACTCTTTGGGTCAAACTGCAAATGTCTACCGAGTTTGGTTGAAATCGAACGACTTTTTGAAAACAATCGATAATTATCGATCGAGTTTTTGCGGAAACCGAACATTAATCAAAGCAGTTGTTATGACAAAAAAATGCCTCGGAACATACCTAATGCATATCTGAAATTTCAATCGAATCAGTCTGGTGGTTCAGCGGTTTGAACCGGCTTCACCCGATAGCACTTGTACACGGAAACCGTAAACAGCTCAAAAATATAACTTTTTGAAAGACAGCTTGGGTATTGATTTTATTCAAGAGGTTATCAAGATTATTGCTTTAACAATGTCACACCCCAAACCGTCTTTTCTCAAGTGTAAGGCCTCATGTTTCCGCAGTTTCATGGTAATTTATTAAGACCCGTGCAACTCCGGTTACTACTGCTAGTGAAATGGATGAAGGAAGTAGTAAGTGCTTACCAGTAGCTTGTGTAGTGCAGAGGCTGTTATTGCTTTAACTATCTCATACTACTCATAGAAATTGCTTTCATTTATTGCAATGGAAAGCCTCAGTGCCGGATGTTTACTGCTATTGGCAGTGGCTATTTTGAGGTCACGTGGGGTCACAATGTGTGTGCGCACCCTGATGGAGATTAATTGGTTATGCATAAGGGAAGGAATGGAGTCAGTGTTCTGAAAAAAACAATCAGAAGCTACCTCAACAAAGGCAATTTGTTCGAATGTGAGTTTGTCGAATTGTGCTCAAACAAAGCGCAATTTAATGAAATGAACCACGGCATAAGACGCGTTGGGTGAAAATGCATTCATTTACCAAGTTTGGTTTAAATCGGTTCAATAGTTCTGGCGCTATGGCCTGCCTTAGAGGCATTTTTTGAGTCGGGTTTTCCCGTATTGTGCTCAAACGAAATAGAATTTGAAAAAATAATAACGAAACGAAAAACGTTGGGTAATAATGCATAGGAATGTTAAGTTTGATCAAAAATCGGACTTTTTGAAAAAATCGATAATTATCGATTGAGTATTTGCGAAAACCGAACATTGATGGAAACAGTTGTTATGACTAAATCATACCACGGAACATTCCAAATGCATATCTGAAATTTCAATCGAATCGGTTAGGCGGAACTCGAGACACACGCACAAACACACACACACACACACACACACACACAACACACACACACACATACACACACACAGTTTCTGTTTTATATATATAGATATAGCTTTTAAGTCCATTAATATGTTAGTTAGTTAGTTAATTTGGCTCAAAAGTAAATAGCAAGGCCATGTAGGGGGACATGGAGTTAAGTACAGGGTGGTGTTCATCTAAAGAGTTCAGGCCACTTGAGGTCCAGGGAGGCTTTGAACAAAGCGGTCGTCGGCATCTTCACCATCTCGTCTGGCAGCTTGTTCCACGGATCCGCAACCCGGACGGAGAAAGCTCCTCTCCTTCGATTGAGATCAAATCGTCGCAGGTAGAGCTTTTCGGAATGACCCCGCAGCCGACGCTCCGGAGCAGGAGTGAAGAACAGCTCTTTCGAGAGGTTACACTTCCTGCTTATGATGTTGTGGGCGAGAATGAGATCACCACGGCGGCGGCGTTTTTCAAGAGAATAAAGGTCGAGCGTCCTCAGCCTTTCTTCGTAGGACAAATTTTTGAGACCATGAACCATGCGGGTAGCCAGCCTCTGGACTCTTTCGAGATGCTGTATGTCTTTGAGGAGATAAGGAGAAGAGGCTTGAATCCCATACTCCAATATGGGTCTCACCAGGAGTGCGCTCATAAAAAAACATACCCGGAGTTTTTTAAAAGGTGAACTAAATGCATAGTTACAGAACTATTGAAATCGGTTAAAACTGAGAATGCGTCGATTTTTCAAGCCAGTTTAGGTTACGTAAAATGTAATGTGCACATCTCTTCCTTGCTTGATAGGTCCATAATAAAAGTGAGATCATAATTACAATAATTTCCTATGGGTCTAAAAGTGAGTTTAATTTTCAGTACAGAAAGATAAAAGAATCTTATATGTCGAACATACAGCAGTGGTATATGCATTATTCATGCATAAACAACCCACTCTGAAAAAACTTGATTTCTCACTGCTATCAATTTACTGCTACAATTGCTGTTGACGTCAACATATATACATATATATTGCAATGCATAAGGCAAGTGGTGTGAACACTGTCTCTGCATCTACTCATCCCGAAATGAATATCAGTAAGTAGATATCATTGATTTCCCATATTTCTTTATTATACATTCACTACCTGGTATATTTTTGAGGGCTCTATACACATACCTACGATTCCCTTCCGGCATTACATCAATGTCTATTAATGAATTAAATATATATGTATATGTATGTACGGGTGTGAATATATATAGTGAGAGTTTACGTATAAAACAAAAGACGAAGACAGGTGCTGTATAAAATAAACAGATGTATTAGTACAACGTTCAGGAATGCTAAAAGTCTTTTACGTTTCGAGCCTACGCTCTTCTACAGAAAGGAACACAGAAAAAAAACAAGGAGAGAAAAAAAATGTGTGTAGTGGCTAACGATTTATCATGGCGACTGGTGCCGGACGATATATATATATATATATATATATATATATATATATATATATATATATATATATATATATATATATATATATATATATATTATATATATATATATATATATGTATATATATGTATGTATATATATATGTATGTATGTATGTATGTATGTATGTATGTATGTATGTATGTATGTATGTATGCATGCATGTATGTATGTATGTACACTTCGTTTTTCTATCTGGTTTGCAAGATTGTTTATTTGAACTTGTGTACTGAAGCAAATTATGTTGCGTCTGGGGAGAGTCATTATCGTCTTAATACCTTATTATCTCACCGGTTGGATTTTCACGTATATATTATTTATATTTTTTTCTCCCAAATGCGTCGAACGATAGTTTGAAGCAAGACAACTGCGACGTAAACTATGCCTTTCTATTTGCCCTTTTTGAAAATCAGTGCAAACCATGAAATCAGTAAAAGCTTTAAATATATTAGTAAAAAGTATTCTAATCATTCTTAGCGCAGTTTCACCTTCTATTGTTCATATATATATATATATATATATATATGTATATATCTTATGCACATTTGTCCTAAGATATTTGCCTGCTAACTACGTGCTCTCATGTTGGGTCCCACTGCGTGGCAACTTAGGCTTGTGTATCTGCTATAACCTTGGGATGACAAAATCTTTGTGATTCGATTTATTAGGCAGGAGCTGAAAAGTCCTGGTTTATATAGTCGCAGTCAGTTGAAATTGTCATGCTACCAGAACCAAAAGATATTATCCACGTGCGCCTGCAGGAAAACGGAAAGTAAACTATGAGTGTTAATCTTAATTTAAATTTTAATCTAATTTTATCAATGGCTCTTTTCTCTTTACCTATTCCATTTTGGTACATATTTTTGATAAGGTTTTTCAAAAGCCGAAACATGCAAAACAAAAATTAAAATGTACACAATTTTAAGAAAGTAGCATTTTCGTCCATGCCTTTCATAAATATATATATATATATATGTGTGTGTGTGTGTGTGTGTGTGTGTGTGTGTGTGTGTATGTATATGTGTGTATATATATATATATATATATATATATATATATATATATATACATATATATATATACATATATATATATGTGTATATATATATACATATATATATATACATATATATATACATATATATATATATATATATATATTATATATATATATATATATATATATATATATAATATATATATATATATATATATATGTATGTATATATATAAATTTTTTCTCTTTTACTCTTTTACTTTTATCAGCAATTTGACTGCGGCCATACTGAAGCACCGCATTTAGTTGAACAAATCGACCCCAAGACTTATTCTTTGTACACCTAGTACTTATTCTATCGGTATCTTTTGCCGAACCGCTAAGTTACGGGGACGTAAACACACCAGCATTGGTTGTCACACACACAGACAGACAGACAGACATTCTCAGTTTTATATATATATAAATGATATGCATATATACCCTCTAAGTCCGTTTGTGTGATATGCTTTCGAGTAGACAGAGACATCTACTGCTAAAATGGGCTCAGAGAAAGCTACAATCAGTAATTAAGGAGGAGCGCAAGGGGAGTATTACTATCGCATTTCTCAATCAGGCGAAACATCTGGTAACGACAAATCGCGACCAATCGATAAAATATAGGGAAAACATTTGTGAGAACGTTTGTAGTGAACAGGAACAAATTTTGCTTGAAGCAGTTCTGAACAGGTACCGTGTCTCAGACATATTTAGATATTTCAGTCTGGGCGACTACAATACCTTCAATCTGACAGCCTCTATTGCTTCCACGACACCCGAATGGAACAAGATCGAAACGAGTATTATCACTGGATAAATCATTTCAACAACCTTTTCACCCTTGCAATGGTCGTGTCGTTAAAGTTAGCTGAAGATCGGTGTAGACAACTACAAATTGATTAATTCAAACTTCATAATATATGTGGTTTTGTTTTTCAACTCAGTACGATGTGTTTTCATGCAAACTTTCCAACAGGATGACTTCTAAAAGTGTGAAATTTCCTAAAAGGGTCACAAGCTACACAGTTAGTGGTCTTTTGAAATACACTAAAACAGAGAATCAACTGCGTAGATTTTTCTAGCCAATTTAGGTCATGTGCAATGCAATGCAGACATTTATTCCTTGCCTGATAAGTCCATAATAAAAGAGAAACCATACTTTCAATAATTTCATATGAGTCTAAAGCAGAGCGTAATTTCCAGAACGTAATGATAATAACAATTGTATCTGTTGAATACACTTTTGTTGTCTAAGCGTCTGTCATTCGAGAAACGGGTCATCCTAGTCATTCATGAACAAAAGAAATTACTTCGTCACGAAAATTTCCACTTTGACGGCAGTGAAAATATTTTCAGTGGCCCACGTATAAATATACATCCTGCTAAAAGGTATATTGCCACGAATAAGACAAGTAGTATCACTAATATTCTTACCACTTTTTGTGGGTTTACGCTAGCGTAACCTAGCTGTTCGACCAAAGGGACTGATAGAATATGTGCCAAGCTTAAAAGACAATAAGTACTGGGATCTATTCATTCGACTAAAAATACTTCAGGTAAAAATTCTCCAGCATGACCGCAGTCTGATGACTAACAGGTAACAGATATCAGGAAAATATGTGTGTGTATGCGTGTGTGTGTGTGTCTGTCTGTTTGTGTGTATTTGTGTGTGTATGTGTTAGAGTATGTGTTTGTGTTTATGTGCATATATTTATATATATATATATATATATATATGTGTGTTTGTGTTTATGTATATATATATATATATAACAAAAACACATAGACTCAAACATGCACACACACGCACATATACACAAGCAGACACACATATATCTATATGAATAAAATAGAGTTTGTGTGCGTGTGTGTGTGACGAATTACTGATTTTGACGTTTGGGTTTTCAAAAGATTCAGTAAGCTTTCGGCTACCAACTAAATATTTTTTCATTCACATATTTGAATAACAAAAATTTAACATTTTTCTTTTAGTAACCTATCGTAGACGTCATTTTATACCACTATCTTAATGACGATGACGTCACATTTACTATGGGTGTGTTCACGCATTCGTTACCTACGTTACTCACTCACTCCCTCATTGACTCATTCTCTCTTTCTCCCTCTGTCTTTCTCTCTCTCTCTCTCACACACACACACACACACACACACACACGTAAACACATCTTTCACTTTCTCCTCTCCCTCTATTTCTGCTCACTTCAAAGCATAAAGAAATGAAATATTTACGATCAATCTCTGTATAAAATAGTGGTAACTGTAAAATTCCATTCAGATGCGAGACCCCACATATCGGAGAACTATAAATGGTCTGTTATTTCCCTATTCACATTTTTTCAATTTCAGGTGCTGCAAGCAGTTTAAAGGTGGAGTGTGCAGTTTTGCCGCCAGACAGCAAAGTTGCAGCAATCCCTGAATTTGCGATCGCAACCGCAATGTTCTTTTGCATGCTGACCTTTGCTTGGATGAGCTTCGTTAGAAAGGTTTTGCGTGTACCCCCTGGAACATCATGAAAAAACAAACCACTCTTTCCTGTGGTGCACATGATCAGTCACAATAGTATAAACATGCTGTTGATCCGGAAGAAGCTTTGGTTCGGTTTCTAGCTCAAAATTGGAAAGAGCATCTGTGTTGTAGGACGTCTCTCGCTAAAGAGCTGTAGGAAGTAAATTTGACTCTGAACACAGCGGTTTAGGCAGACCATATAAGGATAGGTCATTCCCACCGAGTGATGCAACTGTATTTTCAATGTCGATCAAGGCTTGATTGTATACCTCATCGCTTATACTTTCTATTCCAAGGAAAAACAACTTCGCCTGATGTATGAAGTCCTCCGATAAGTCTTCTTTAAATTTGAGCCACAAAGACAAAGGGTTGTTCAGTTCACAAATTTGCAGAATAACTGAGAATAGAGCTCGTAGACGTTTAGGTGTCTAGGATGCAACAGCCTCGAATAAGGTAGCTTCCCATTGCGCATCGTCTTCCAGCAAACCGCGCTTCAAGCATGCTTCCCTGTAAGTGCTGCAAACAGAGCCATCGACATTCCTTAAATCATCAAACGACTAGGTCCCACGTACCTTAGGTAACAGAAGGCGAAGATAAGTGCACTCGTTTTACACCAGGTTGTCCGTCAACAGGCTGGCCTGACTTTCTGTGTACCCATTGTTGCTTAGTCCATGTGAGTAGGACGGAACCTGAGGATAAAGCAGAGATTTGCAAATGGGTCGTTCCAGCACAGAGCGAAGAATGAAGTGTGAGTAGTTTGTCGAGGCTCTACAACTGAGCCTTTGTTGATATATTTGCAAATATACTTGATGGACTTGACGGAATGGCAAAACTCCACGTTGATGAGGGCACCTAACGTCATCGAAAGAAGCGGTGAATACGGTACAACCCATCTGTTATCAACCTCATGTTGTTCAATTTTCATGGTAAAGCCACCGTCTGCAGGTTGGCGCCGTCTGTACAGAGGGTATCCATCAACGCCAGTTTGTGTTTCCTTCAGATATTTTTTGGAAACTTCTTGTCGCAGATTTTGCTGCTCAAGCAAGGAGAGCCTAAATTGAACCCGCGCCTACATGGTCCGTGGATCATGATCGCTTTAATTATTTCAAAGAGATGTCTGTCAGTAGATGGGTTTGGTTTCTCGGCAGAGATAATCTACTCAATATCGTTGGGAGGTATTTTTACAGAGTGCCAGATTGGACAAATATCTTCCCTCCCTTAAGATGCTCCATTAGTTCAACCGGAAGACTAGCGCAAGAAGGTCGTGACGGTTTTTCGCATGCTGGCCTGGAAACAATTCAGCTTCGATCTCCTTCCACGAAGGATTGCAGGTGAATGTAATGAACAAATCAGGCGCGTCGTAATGACGGACGTAAGTCATAGCATCATGCGTTCTCTCGTACATATACCGAGGACTTCCAGTGAAGGAGGATGGCAGAATGTAGAGTTTGCCTACGCTATCTGGTGCCGCGTCATTGATGAGGGCGTCTCGCAGATGAATGTAGATGTCCGAAAGCAACTGCTTCTGGTGTGTTCGGATAAAACAGAGCCTCTCTGACTCCATTTTTATCTCTAGCGCAAGAGTCTATGTGGCTACTGAGTGGAATTTGACGGTATTGCGGGAGATTTATCTGTTCTTTATGGACTACTACTCTTCTAAATATGCAAACTCCACGGTGACCATATTCCTTTTTCTAGCATCCTATGGGACACAAAATCCAGCATTCCAATTAAAGAGCATAAAAGCCACAGAATTGTCCCCCCTTATTCACAGGAACTGGATAACTCCTACCCCATTTCCTGTTTTGACACATAAACACCCGACCTTTTCAAACAAAACGCTACACTTAAACACATGCATCCTAATCCTCCAAAGAAGTTTTTCCAAGGACTATTATTGAACTCTAAAAGCATAAAGACACTACAATGTATTGGTATACTTATTTATTAATTTTTGCATATATGTATTATTATTTTTTTGAAAAAAACATTGCAAATTTCTTTTTTCCCTTTCCTCAATTTAAGAAAAACTTTTTTCTTCTTCGAAATCTTGAAAATTTGCCTTGCAGTGAAAGCCGTTTTGATTTCTTTTTTCTTTTTTAATTTTTCATATACCCTTTCTTATTAAAATTTACTTTCAATGTAGCATTCTGCCTTATTATTTTTTCCTCTCCTATATATATATATATATATATATATATATATATATATATATATATGTCTGTGTGTGTGTGTGTGTGTGTGTGTGTGTGTGTGTGTGTGTGTGTGTGTGTGTGTGCAAAGTAATATCATAGTGCTGTAAGAAGAGCGCAAAATATACATATACTAACAGGGGAGTTAACCGTCCCATGACCGTTTCTAAAATCACCTGACTAGAATCTAGTTTCGCTTATTTTGTAGGCATCATCTGTAGTGACTGCTCAGACAGCCGATGGTCGTCTAAATCCGTCTGTCAGCATATGTATATATTTACTATAGAAATTTAGGGATGATTTAGTGAAATGCTAAGGCATGTAATAAAAGTTAATATAAACAGCTAGGCACAAAATAATGCCATAAAGGGAATATTTATTCGTCATTAAATGTGACTAATTGTGCCGATGCACCTACATTGCTAATAATAAGAGTTTGAAAACAAAAACTCTTGACTCAAACTAATAATTATGCGTTTAATATATATAAATTCCATGCGAGCACGCATGCACGCACACACACCCACACACACACACACGCACACGTATACACACACACGTATACACATGGTTAATCCACATTAGGTCTTTTATTTTATTTATTTTATTTATTAATTTTAACTAGTGGTGATATTTTTTTGCAGAAGAATCAAATTTTCACCCGTAAAAATAGAGTTACAAACTAGTATATTATATAACAGTTGATGAATGATTGAATTTGAATATTTCAGAATTGTGCACTCCTTATAGATATAAGGAACGTACATTTTGAAATATTCTTTATGGAGTCTAATTTTTTTACAGGTAACTGCCAGGGAAATGTAGGTGTATTTTATGTGGGATCTAAATACCCTCCGCCTCCACCTCCGCCTCGTGAGCAACAGGAGCCAACATATGAAAATGTTGCTGCAAGTAAATCTAAAATGCAACCACCACGGCCTCCAGTGGAACAGCAGCCAACGCGTGAAATTATTGTTGTAAGTATATTTTGTCCTTTTCACTTTAATTTTTACTGATCTACACCCAAATATCCTGATGTTTTGCTGGTTTCAATCATTGAAGTGTGACTATGCTAGGAAACCACCATTGAGAGACTTTGGTCAAACATATCAGTTTTTGGAGTTAAATATATGATTTAGTCTGGGATTTATTTCATAAACTTGTATTTATTGAATGGCTGAGAGATTTCTCAATTCCACAATAATAACTGGAGCATTCAACGCATCTAACATAAAGGCTATATGCACACGAATATATCCTTACAAACACACACACACACACACACACACACACACACACACATATATATATATATATATATATATTATATATATAATATATATATATATATTATATATATACATACATATATATATATTAAAACTTTTATATCTTAGACATAGAGTTACCCAAGGTTTCGCATCCACAGAGCAAAAGCCTTGTGGACAGCTCGTCAGACTCTATATAAATACAAAATACAAAATATCTCCGTTGCAGACGTGAGGAAGCGCTCAGAAATCGAAGGATACCTCTTAGCAAAAAGAAAAGAAAACATTAATGTGGATGGGTTACTACTCCTGAATTAGAGGTTTTAAAAATCCCTTATAGACCCTAAGAGGCCGAACAATCAAACGGGGAGATCCATTTTTCTAGTTAGTATCGCTTGAAGTGGATACATTTAGAAAACACTTCTAAATGTATCCAGGGCAGAGCAGGGTAGAGCAGAGCAGAGCAGATGCCCGCCTTTTGAAGCTCGCCTTCGCCCGCATCTGGACGTCAGCCTCGTCACGCCCGCTACTGGACGTCCGCCTTTTGAAGCCCGCCTTCGCCCGCAGCTCCGCCGCGCTACCGTGCCCGATCTAGTGAGGCTGTTTAATGTTCCAGGTTTCTTATAGTCCTTAAAAATTTTGGCTCTCTCCGCGATGCAGATCTTGCAACGTCCACTTCCATCATTATAAAGACCCAGATGATCAATTAGTTTCCACCTGATATTACACGGGGTCTCTTAATCTAAGGGATGTCATACATGGCGGGTCAGGGACGTGACAAAGCATCTCTCTGGGACTCACAACGGTAGCTGGTGGTTAAGAAAACGCCGCTTGAATGAAGTACTCGCAGAGCCAATATATTTCCACACATAATATGTGGCCCTATTCGTACCTTTGGTAACATACGGTGCGGGGCTGGTCATCCTATCGGTGTTGAAGATAAATACTTGGTCATCTCCTGAGGTAGCGAAACTGGGAACGGTAGATACCTCCTCCAAGTCACTGGTGCTGGATAGGTTATTATTTCTAGGTGCGTTGTTTGTACTGGTGGTAGTATACATTGAGGGCCTGGTCACTCTATCTGTATCTATGGTTTGTTCATTGTTTGTGGCAGTGGTACCGGAGTCCTCAGTGATGCTCTCTGTGATACTAGTCCTGGACTGGTTGTTATCTCTGCGCGTGGCAACAGTATTGGCATGAGAACTGGTTAATCTGCTAATAATATTGTTGTTTGATTGTACATTACTGTTTTTGCGGATATCAGGTCTAGGTATCACCATAGCCTCATTAATGACCCCTTCAGCCTCGCATCGGCCTCCTACTGGACAGTTGTATACCCTGGAAGTGCAACCTCCCTCCTAACTTGTATTGTGGGTACTTGATAAATGCTTTTTCTATGTTAGGTGCACAACCTAGAAGTCTCCTGTTGTTGTGCATCTAACATGACAAAAAACATTTTAGCAGCTGGAGTGAGGTGACGAGCAGGTTAGCCAGTCTCACCCAAAAATGCGCCGAAATGTTGCGAAAGGATGATAACAATTGGGGAAATACGGGACGAGATAATGGGCTGCAATGGGAACAAATCGCCGGGATTAGATGGTCAGCCCTACGAACTTTATTCTAGCATGTCAGACTTGTTTGCAGGCTTCTTGACAGATATCTACTGCATCTAGCAACAGAATGAGAGAATTCCGAAACCTGGGAGCCAAGGAGCAGTGCTACTGTTGAGAAAGGATCGAAACAAGAGGGCTGTATTAGATAAGTTTAGTCCCATCACCTTGCTTAAAGCGGACATGAAAATTTTGGCCAAAGTGTTAGTGAAGAGGATGGCGCAAGTCGTCGAGAAACAGGTTGGAGACGCAGCAACATGCACCGCCCCATACAAGTCCATTCGCGACAACCTCTACCTAATGCGCTACACCGTGGATAGGGTAATTAAGAAACCTTGCATGGGTGAGGCTGTGATCAATTTAGATCAGTCAAAAGCTCTAGATAGGGTTGACCATCAATATCTAGCAGCCGGTTTCGGTCCGGTTTTCCGCGGTTGAATCACTACCATGTACAGCGACATCTTTTCGGTAGTCCGGATAAATGGTTAGCTATCGGAACCATTCAGCATCGTGCATTCAGTCGGAACCATTCAGCATCGTGCCCCCTCTCGTCCATTCTGTATGTACTGATCCTCGAGCCATTACTCCGGAAACTGGAGACGTTGAGAGGCATGTCGCGTGCCCTAGGAAGCTGGAGAGTTGTGCCGGCATATTCACGCGACGCCATCGTCAAAGCGTCGAATAACAAGCACATAGACCTGGTCAGCACTACTGTGAAAAATACGAGGAAGTAACGGAAGCAAAGATTAACCCGGAAATGTCGGTGGATCTGCAGCTCGGCACCTGGAGAAGCAGATCCATGCCGACCGACAACGTCGTATGACATTGGCCGGTAGGGCCCGTAAAATTGCAGGGATTTGGTTTGGACCGGACCTCCAGCTAGAGAAGAACTGGAATGAGGTAAATAGCATGGTAGCCATTCTCACCCATTGTACCGTGAAGAAGCTATCCTTGAAAAGTCTGGCAAAGGTGACGAACACATACGTCGCTTCAAGCATTTACTACGGCCTCACTATCGTGTCTTGCCCCAGTTCGTACCTGGTCAAGCTGGAGCGTTTGCTTTTCTGCGTCTCACGGAAGGGATGGTCTCTGCTGTTAAGGCATTCCATTTGCTGTCAACACCCTATGAACGGTGAGCTAGGTATGCCGTGGCTATTGATACACATCCAGCGTTTCCTCGACGGCGGTGAGCAGGTGTGGTCACCGATTGTCAGACTCACTTTCCCACAGCTCGTCTCTTTGAGTAAGCTGCAATCTTGGATCAAGCGTTGATCGAGACAGGGCGTTGGGTATCTTAACTTTCGCCAGGTGCTCACCCTCCTCAGCCAGTCGGATAATGCGGTTAGTGGAAGTTCTACTATGGCGTTGTATAGAGGGTTAGCAGTGAAAGGATACGACGACGTTCTTGGGGAGACTCTTTATACACGACACTTTATATAACCCCACTTTGTCCTTCATGCTTTGCAATGTCCAATCCTATTTTTATTGGCCCTTGTGGCTAATAAAGAAAGTATTATTATTTTTTTATTATTATTATTAATTTTATTATTATTATTATTATTATTATTATTATAGATATTATTATTATTATAAATATTATTATTATTATTGTTATTATTTTATTATTATTATTATTATTATTATTATTATTATTTATTATTATTATTATTATTATCATTATTATTTATTATCATTTATTATTATTATTACTACTACTACTACTACTACTACTATTCATTGTCGTTACCTTATCACCATTGTCATCATCGTCACCAATTTTTGATGATAATGTTATTTCTTTTGCTTATCTTCTTTTCAGGTAGAACGAGAGGAACCAGATCCCGTTCCTAATTTAATGTGGGCATCAATTATTGTCACCGTTTGCTGCAATTTACCATTTGGCATCATTGCTATTATGTATAGCAGCCAAGTAAGTAAAATATGAACATTCCTTGCAAGAAATTCTATTCATATCCGTATATTTTACCCATAAATATTCAAATTTTCGTTCAAAAGATAATGCATATGACTAGTAAAAGTCGTGTATTTCATAAATTTTCTAATTTATTAATATTATATTGTATAAGACAAACGATTGGGTATATTTAGTATTAAGGCACCAGGCCAAGATTTGAAAATTCAGGCGTTCTGTAGGTATTTTGTGGTCACACACTGACTGTAATAAATTATCCCGAAGGAGACGTCTTTCGTGAGTTTGGGATGAATGGATGGATGGATGGATCGATGGATCGATGGATCGATGGATCGATGGATCGATGGATCGATGGATCGATGGGTTATGGGAAACACGAGGTTTTTTCTGTTGTTTCTCTTTCTTTCTCATCGTATATTTCGTGTGTATGTATGTGTGTATGTCATTGTTCAGTTTTATTTCAAGATTTATTGTCAATAGAGAAAAAGCCGGTTTCTAACCTAGATTTAAGACTCCTTCCTTGGAATTTCAACATTAACAACAAGGTATTTTTGCTTGTATGTATGTATGTATGTATGTATGTATGTATGTATGCATGTATGTATGTATGTATGTATGCATGCATGTATGTATGTATGTATGTATGTATGCATGTATGTATGTATGTATGTATGCATGCATCTATGTATGTATGTATATATGTATGTATGCATGCATGCATGCATGTATGTATGTATGCATGCATGCATGCATGTATGTATGTATGTATGTATGTATGTATGCATGCATGTATGTATGTATGTATGTATTTATGTATGTAAGTATGTATGTATGTATGTGTCTATGTATGCATGCATGCATGTATGTATGTATGTATGTATGTATGTATGTATGTATGTATGTATGTATGTATGTATGTATGTAATATGTATGTATGTATGTATGTATGTATGCATGTATGTTCGTATGTGTATGTGCAGATTTTTATGTTTTGTCTTATGCAGGTATTGTCATACATATAGTTAGATATCTAGACAAGTTCATATATATTTAAATGATAATGTTCTGGAAAGTTTTACAGACTTTTACAATTCTTCTTTCTCCCCATTGCTCACCCTCTTGTACTATCTTATATCTCTCCCCACCTCTACACAATCAATAATACTATAAAAAGAGACAGAATTCCTGCAAAAGTTCAATTTGACAACTCCACTAGAGTGGACGAAAGCTCTAATATATGATATATGATTTATAAAAATAAATATCTGTAAATATAAAACCATCCAGGTTTCACAGTACCTCATTTCTTCTAATATATATAAGTGTGTGTGTGTATGTCTATATGTCTATGTATGTGTATATGTATGTCTGTACACATACATAGACAAATATGTACTACATACACATACATACATATATGTATATATATACACACACATAAATTCCGCGTTACCGTAAGAAGCGCTGCATGGTACAGAAATTTACAATTCTAGTCAAATATGACAAGCTACTCCAAATTTTTGTTAGTGTATCCTTTTAGTTTGCACTTGGCATCGAGATGTATTACTTGTAATAATGAAGTGACACCAAAAAGTGATATTTAGCATGTACGTTTCACTCTTCCGTAATATTTCATAAGAAATGCATCCAATACGTAAACGTTCCTCAGTTAAAGCATTTCGAATATATTTCAAAAAATATCAACTTGAGTATGTTTGGAGTATAACAGTTTACTCAATGTAGCCACCGTCAACTTCCATCACCGTCTGAACACGCCTCCAGGACCTGATGCACGTTCTCCTCATTGTGACTAAGGGTTTTAGAACTCTGCCATCAATTTGGCCACCAGCTCGGCCTTGGTGTTGGAGGCAGAGCGATAGATGCCTTTCTCAACCCTACCTTACACGTAGTAATCCGACGAATTATAAATAATGAACTCATAATAGAAGGACTTAGATTTATTTTAGAAAACAATTACTTTATTTTTAATAATAATTGCTACAGACAAATATCGGGAACAGCGATGGTTACGCCAACTGCGTCTTCTTTTGCCAACCTAGTGACGGTATACCTCCAAATAATACTCTACCAGAAAGCACTCGAGAAATATGGAAACACTTTCTCCACCTATATCCAAAACAACTGGAAAAGATAACTCGACGACTGCTTCATCCTCTGGGATGAAAGTATAGAAAAACTTGAGGAATTTAAAATACTATTAAATGGACTTAATGAAAATATTCAGTTCACGATAGAGCATGACAAAGAAAAAATGCCATTTCTAGACATCCTCATTAAGAAAGTCGGCAACAAAATAGAGACAGATATCTATTATAAACCGACAGACTCAAAGCAGTGCCTACCCTTTGATTCATGCCACCCAAGACACGCTAGAATAAATGTCCCTTTCTGTTTAGCCAGAAGGATTTGCACCATAATTTCAGACACAATCACCCGACACACACGTCTCCGGGAACTCAGAACTACACTCATAAATAGGAATTATCCACAGCCCCTAATAGACAGTGCAATCCAACGAGCACTTAAATTAAGTATAGAAGACCTGAGACAAACAAAACCAAAAAAGAAATAAAAATTAAAAACCCTACCCTATATCTCTACACACAACACACTTAACAATGAGGCCTTCGACACCATACTCCAAAGCACAGCCCTACTCAAGGGAGACCCAAAGATGAACCGAATCCTCCAAACACACACCATCATTAAAAGTAAACGGCAACCATAATCTTTAAAAAAGATTTTAACCCAAGCTAAACTGCACTCAACAACAACCACAAAATCAGCAGTTAGAAAATGGGGAAAGCCCAACTGCGGAATCTGTGGAATCTTAGTAGAAGGTTCAGAATTCACATTAGAACAAGGCTATCAGTTTACCATCAGAACAAACTGCACCTGTGCATCAGAAAACTTAATAAACGTGTTAACATGTGCAGGGTGCAATAGGCAGTTTATAGGCCATACAAAAAACAGCCTACGAAAAAGGATGGCAGTTCATAAATCCCAAATTAGGAATCCTGAATACAGGAAAATACCTGTCAGCGGACACATAGATAGATGTGCTTCAAATAAAAAATCCCAAATTCACAACTTTCCCACTTTACAAATTCAGTGACAACAGTCTTCCACTGCTGCTACTACTACAGCCAATTAACTGCCATCACAACTCCATCCATAGCTGCTGCTGCTACTACTACAGCCAATGAGCTGCTGTAACCCCAACCACCACCACCACAGTTACTACTACTACGACCAACAGTCATTGCTGCTACTGCCATTTCGGCCACTGGTCATTTCCTTATTTTATTCGAACACATAAGACAGCTATTATGCTTCCTCCCCTCCAAAAAACCACAACGTGGATTCTGTTGAGATCAGTAATAAACAATTATCAACTTTTTTATTACACTTAACTTTTTAAAATATTTTTGATAAGGTTCGTTTTTTCGAGAAGAACCGAAACGGTAAAATTTCTAAGAAAATTAAAAATTTATCTCATATAGTGGCGTTTTCAAACTTCTTTTTTTATAAAAATATACCCACTCGTATACGACCTACACTTACACAATTTCTTCTAGGATCTTCCAGATATATATTACTGCATACCTCTCCCGTCTTCTCTCAAGGGAGTAGAGTCTTAGCCGTTTCAACCTTTCCCAGTAGCTGAGCTGTTGCAAAGAGACGATCTTCTTTGTGAATCTTCTCTGGATTGCTTCAAGGTCCGCTGTTAATCTCACACTGGTGGTGACCATAGCTGTGAGCAGTAATCTAGGCGGCTGAGGACGAATGTCCGCCAGAGGACCATAATGGTTTCCTTATCTCTGGTTCTGAATGTTCTTAGGATCCATCCAGCCAGTCGTCTGCACTTTGTCGCCATCCTGGTAATGTGCACTTGGATAGATGTATCATCACTCATGTCGATACCCAGGTCCCTCCCTGACTTAGGCTCTGGGATTGAAATTCCCTGTGGACCGGTGTACCCTATAGGTTTAATATTCAGTTGTGGATGCTGGTAGTGCAGAGCCTGGAATTTTTAAGCATTAAACTGCATATTATTATCTTCAGCCC
>NW_021833473.1:145000-152500 GCF_006345805.1 Octopus sinensis | reverse complement strand
CAAAATGTTTAGTGGCATTTTGGCATTTTGTTCGAAGTTCAAATCTGCCCATATCGACTTTACCTAACATCCTTTTCGAGATCGATCAAATAAATATCAGTTGAGTACTTGGGTCGATATAATCGAGTTAACCGCTCCTCTGAAATTGCTATCTTTGTGTCAAAATTTGAAAGCAATGTGTTCGGTGTTGTTGAGTTTTATTTGCATGCTTTACATATAAAATTTCATTTTATATTCTAGGCGAATGAATATGCCGCAGGTGGAAATACAGCCGCAGCGCTGAAGTCGAACTCAAAAGCAAGAGTGTACATCAAAATAGCAATTTTTCTTGGTATAGTTTCATACATTGTTACATACGTACTAGTAAGAGTTAGGATACATGCTTAATTGTAAGCATTACTCAATTTACATTACTTATATTGTATATAATAATTTTGCCGATAGCTAGAAAAAAGCTTAAGAAATTTTAGTAGATTTATAATAAGTAAATTGTTCTTGTTTTTTCTCTTGTTTGTCTTTTTCTTCTTTTTTTCATGTTTAATTCTAATCCTATAAGATAGTCCTAGAAAACATTTAAATATGTTGAGAGTTTGTATCACCATATGTTAGTTACATTGCATAATAAATGATATAGTTTTAAATATTGAATAACTAGCAATATAACCCGGCTTTTAAATATTGAATAATGATATACATTCTGATCAGTGAAATCTACGTCCTCAGCTTAATCGCTACAACCAATTGTGGAGGCGCAATGGTCCAGTGGTTAGGGCAGCGGACTCGCGGTCGTAGGATCGCGATTTCGATTCCCAGACCGGGCGTTGTGAGTGTTTATTGAGCGAAAACACCTAAAGCTCCACGAGGCTCCGGCAGGGATGGTGGTGATCCCTGCTGTACTCTTTCACCACAACTTTCTCTCACTCTTACTTCCTGTTTCTGTTGTACCTGTATTTCACTCTCTGTGTCACGCTGAATATCCCCGAGAACTACGTTAAGGGTACACGTGTCTGTGGAGTGCTCAGCCACTTACACGTTAATTTCACGAGCTGGTTGTTCCGTTGATCGGATCAACCGGAACCCTCGTCGTCGTAACCGACGGAGTGCTTCCACCACAACCAATTAGGGAGTAAAGCTATGAGTGTTTACAGATTGCCCTGCACCATTTGTGCCATTCCTTCTGTCCAAATTAATCACCCACTAAAGCATTACTCTTTACTCTTTACTCTTTTACTTGTTTCAGTCATTTGACTGCGGCCATGCTGGAGCACCGCCTTTAGTCGATCAACTCGACCCCGGGACTTATTCTTTGTAAGCCCAGTACTTATTCTATCGGTCTCTTTTGCCGAACCGCCAAGTGACGGGGACGTAAACACACCAGCATCGGTTGTCAAGCAATGCTAGGGGGACAAACAGAGACACACAAACCCCCCCACCCACACACACACATATATATATATACATATATACGACAGGCTTCTTTCAGTTTCCGTCTACCAAATCCACTCACAAGGCACTGGTCGGCCCGGGGCTATAGCAGAAGACACTTGCCCAAGATGCCACGCAGTGGGACTGAACCCAGAACCATGTGGTTGGTTAGTAAGCTACTTACCACACAGCTACTCCTGGTGATGTTCTACACGTTTTTTACTTGAATATTCTTTATCGTATTCTCATGAACAATTAAATTTTAAAATTATTTTCAAACATACTTGTCAAGCAAGACATATTTTTAAACTCTTTCTTTGTTTCTCAATACATTGTCTTAAATCATTTATTTGACTGTTAAACATCCAACTGACTCAGCTTAGCATAACCTGGTCATTAATTACACTCACGAATACAAAACCAGTCACACAAATACATTCATAACCAGTGCACTCAGAGAGCACAAACCTCCGCCAAGGCAACACCAACGTCCTAATTGTTTTTATCACCCGCCAAGGGGCGAACATAGAATGGACAATACACATATGGGGACATAAAACAGGGAAAAAAATAAGAACCATCATATGAAAACATGAAAAGCGAAAATAAGAAATGAAATGAATCCGCTCGGCCCCACCTCCTAGCAGCCTCATTTATACCTTTTATACTTCGTTCCCGTATATCCACTCCATATTCTTCCAAAATTTCCTCATATGTCAAATACCATGGTAATACATCCCAATCCAATTTCAGTTCCCAACACCTTTATCCAATTTTATATCTCGCTATTTTATCTTTCTGTTCTTCCGTGCACAACACGCGGCAATGCTATCCCTTAATGTTGTCGAATTCCGCTGTTCCAACTGATTTAACATCTTCCCAAGTTATGTTGTCCTCATTTCCCAGCAGGACAGCAGCTGCTATCCAGGACACATCTATTTCTGGTGGGTTTCCTTCTACCCTAACCCTGGTCGCTCGTTGTCCACGGTAAGTCGGTAGAAGTACTACTTCCTCACTTTTAATAGTGCTTTTTTATTGTTACCGCGTCCTTGAATCTTACTTCCACTACTCCAAACTTAGTCCTTCTCGTAAGGTACACAATTTCATGCCATATCAGTCTTAAAGCTTTCTCTATCCGAATCGTTGTCATGACATCAATTTTCCCTTCAATTACTGAAAATGTTTTACACAAAATTGTCCTTTCTTTGATATTACTAAGTGTCTCTTGCGGCATAAATGTATCTTACATAATGGTAGTTATAATGCTTAGTAGTGACAATTGCATTCAAACATTGACTATGAATGTATTTTGTATTTCAACTAATTCCTTTTTTTAACGAAATAATAACGGTTTAACTTTTGTAAACACATCAATAAATCAACTTCTATACTATATGTAATTAAGATTTAATGAAATAAAACATTATTTTCTTTACAAAGAATTATGTTGTGGTTTCATATGAGGTCAGGATTTTGAGTAAAACTTGTACCTTTATTAAAATTATTATTATCTTTCCTTCTTCTTCCAACTTTGTTTCCATTTATTGCCGACTATCTTTCTGACGCCTAGGGCATACCGTCTACATTGAGAAGCCATTAAAATAAACACACCATATTGTTCATTTACAAAATCAAATGAAGCTATGTAGAAAAAAATGTACATGGGAGGTTGTCGTTCACACAACGAAAATGTCCTTCTCAATACGTGTGACGTACTTTACATTTCTAGCAGGTGTGGTAAGCTAGGTAACATTCTCCAATAATTTTCGCTTCCTTGTTTGATCATTCCTACTGCTACTGTAATCACTAGTATTGTAACCGCTTTGAAATGTCACATTTGTTTCGATTTCAGTGAGCAAATCCTTATATTTTCTGAGCTTGTCAAATTCTTTTGCCGTAATATTATGACCACAGGGGATACACATGTCAAACAATAACAAGTTTTATTCTTTCGGTCTCTTACAGCAATATCCCAATCAACATAAATGTATCTGTCAAGACCTACCAAAAACTGAGCAAATATAAAAAGAAAAATTGGCAAAATGTGGAACCTCAGGACTAGAACAATGGCTGTTGTCATAGGTGCCCTAGGAATAATAGCAAATGGGAATGATTGCTACCTATCCTAGATACCAGGAAATCTAAAAAAGGAAGAAACTCAAAAAATAGTGCACATAGAAACTGCTCATATCCTACGAAAAATATTATCTATGTAGTCCCGAAAACATTTTAATCTGTAACCATTGTCAAAGTACACTTGAATGTAAAGAAGGTAAAGAGCTCCTTCGGTCATGAAGGAACATGGGATTGCACCGAGATAGTTCCCCTCCAAGATGCATCTCCGGGTTGGGTTGTTTTATGGAAGACTAGCAGTCGCCCATGCATACAAGCCTCCCACTCTCCACGCCACTGATGTCATCCAACGGAAAGGCGATGGCCTATTTATCTTGGCACCAGTGACGTCGTAACTTATTTCTATAGCTGAGTATATTGAAGCAACGTGAAATAAAGTGTCTTGCTCAAGAACACAACACACAGTCCAGTCCAGGAACCAAACTCACTACCTCAAGATTATGAGCCCGACGCTCTAATTAGCAAACACATTTTACTGTCATCTTAAGACCACACTGTCATCTTATAATCTCATGTTTTGACAGACATTTTCTACAACAATACTCTATGCAAAACCAAAATTTTGGCACCCTATTTATAGTGCCAGCTTGAACTTCAAACTTGTCTCTCAAGGTTTCTGGGTGAGACTTGGTGTCAACTTGTACAAAAGCAAAGCAAGAGCCAAACATATAGTAATAATAATAATTCTTTCTATTAAAGGCACAAGGCCTGAAGTTTGTGAGGAGGGAAACTAGTTTTTCACTGGTACTTAGTATATCGACCCCGAAAAGAAGACAGGCTAAGTCGATGATCGGTGAATTTAAACTCAAAACGTAAATAAGGACGAAATGCTGCTAAGCATTTTACCCGACATGCAAAATAATAATGCCTTGATGCAGTACCAGACAGTGGTTCTCATCGCTTCTGATCTTAACTGATTGGAAGTCTTATGATGTACATGCTTTGTCTTAGTATAAGAGATGAGCTACAGTAAATATTCTGCTCAATACCACAGATTTGCTTGTCAGTTGCTTGACCATAACCAGCTCAGCATGCTCCTTCGTTGCAGACAATATGTGCATCTCTGATCACGAGCAGTGGTAGTGGGGGAGCATCATAGCCATGTGTTGAGAGGAATTCTTGACCCACAAGAAAGCTATAAATACTTGGGGATAAACGAAGGAGATCGAATTCAACATGTTACTAAGAAGGAAAAAATAAGAAAGGAGTATTACAGGAGAATAAGACTCATACTAAAACCTGAACTCAACTCCAAAAATCGCATCGAAGCCATTAACACCCTGGCACTTCCAGTAGTCCCATACAGTTTTAACATCATTAACTGGAATCTGACAGAATTCTAACGCCTGGACAGGAAGACAAGAAAAATACTATCATCTAAGAACATGCACCACCTAAAAGCAGACGTTGATCGTCTGTACTTACCTAGAAGTAATGGGGGAAGAAGAATGATGCAAGTAGAAATTTGTTATAAGACCTCCACAATAGAAATGAACGGGTACTTATCTAGTACAGAGTACTGGACGCTACGATTCGTGTGAAAACACGAAAGCAGCAAAAAATCACTTTCTATTGTCAAGGAAGTTTGCAAATTGGCCAGGGAAATTGGTATTAACCTCGAATTAGATGAAAAACCTGAGACCACTGCCAGCAAACAAGCAAAACGGATCAAACAGAGTGCAAAAGTGAACGGGCAGAAACAAATTGAGGACCAGTGGAGCCAGAAGCCTTTGAATGGACAGTAAATACTTCGTAGTCTAAATGCTGATGATGACTAAGCAACAACCCATCTGTGGCTGAGAAGCTCAGGACTGAAATTAAAGACTGGAGGTTTCATATTAGCGGCACAAAACCAAAGCTTGCTTACCAAACACTACCAGGCTAATGCTCTTCAAAATGGTTCTGATCCTAAATACAGATTCTTTGATAAATTTGGTGAAACAGTAGACCATCTCGTCTCGGGGTGTCCTGTGCTGTCATCAAACGAATAAAAACGTCGCCACAATAGAATAGGACAGTATTCATATGGGAAAATATGGAAACACTAAAAAATCAGCACTCCTGCTTACTGGTATGGACATCAGCCCGAGCCAGTAGTTAAAAGTAAAAATGTCACTATCCTCTGGGATTTTCCAGTCAAAACCGACAGAAAGATACAGGATAATTGACCAAACATAGTCATTAAAGAGATGGTAGACTAATAGATGTAAGCGTTTCCACTGATAAAAATATATCTGTTAAGGAATTTGATAAATTAAGTATAAGGACCTGGAAATTGAAATGCAAAAGATGTGCCTGTCACCGTCCGTCTGACGTATAGTCTCCTGCTTTTGTTGCATGCCAAACCTCTCTGTCTAAGTAGCTAAGGTGTGCCGAATTATACTAATGCTCAGGCTCAGAGATAAAGAGCGGTAAAAGATGGGATCGTAGCCAGAGCCAGTTCAAAGCAAAGTCGTGATTGATTAGATCTTTTTCTCACATGGGTAATATTCTAGTGAGTGGTGACATCTAGTGATTGCAGAATATTTCTGGTACATATATAGATACATACATAATACATACATAAATACATACATACATACATGCATAGAGAATATACCAAAAGAACGAAAAAGAAAAGAAACAGTGACGGTCGTTAGTTCATTTACGTGTAGCAAACACTGGGTCTCCCATAAGTCTTTCATCCATCCCAAACTTACGAGAAACTACTGAATAATAATGATAATAATAACAATAATAACAATGATAATAATGATAATAATAATAACAATAATAATTAACCCGAAAGGAATATAAGAGACGCCACCACAATATAGCAAGGCTTGTCCATTGGACACTTTGCAAAAAGTATTGACTTGACAGAGGAAAAAATTGTTTACGACCACAAACCCGAAGGCATCTCCGAAAATGACAATGCAAAGATCCTATGGGATTTTATGATTCAGTGCGACCATGAGATAGAGAATAGGATGCCAGACATAGTGTTAATTGAGAAAGAAAGCAAACTGTGCTTGATCATAGATATAACATGTCCAGCTGACAACAAGGTATGCGATAAGAAAGAAAGAAATATCGATAGGCATGACAGGTTAGCTTGGGCGGTTAAAAAGTTGTGGTCGATGAAAAAGGTGGTAATAGTACCAATAATTGTCGGAGCCCTGGGAACAGTGAGTAAAAATCTCGAGATGCACATGGAACACATAGGGGCTGCAATAAGGGCGGAGCACTTGCAGAAAACAGCAATGCTTGGAACCGCTCGAATACTCCGTAAGGTGCTCGAAAAATAGGAGGTGTTACCTTAGTTCGCCGGTAGTGGAAAGCTGGTAGAAACGTTAGCACGCCGGACGAAATGCTTAGCGGTATTTCGTCTGTCGTTACGTTCTGAGTTCAAATTCCGCCGAGGTCGACTTTGCCTTTCATCCTTTCGGGGTCGATAAATTAAGTACCAGTTACGCACTGGGGTCGATGTTATCGACTTAATACCTATGTCTGTCCTTGTTTGTCCCCTCTATGTTTAGCCCCTTGTGGGTAATAAAGAAATAGGTAGTGGAAAGCTGACACCGTACTACATGTCCAGCGTAAGAGTTGACCTTAGAGGCTGACGATAGTACATCTCTGATCACGAGCAGAAGTTGTGGGGGAGCATCATAGCCATGTGTTGAGAGGGATTCTTTGGGGTTTGGATAATTCGCCTCTGGAAACATGGGTGTTTCATTCAACATCCTTAAACAACTCTAATTCATGGACCTTTTCAGTGAGATGGGCTACTCGACCAGAAGAAAATTCTAACTGGGCCCCACCTGCAAGGTCATGTGCTGTTTATCTTGATATGAGCTCACCATGTCGCGTACATATGGTTGTGATGCATGTGCCTAGTGTACCCTTATCAGACAGGTAGTCATGATAGGTATACTAGGCTTCGTATATTTTACCCCAGTGTCA
>NW_021833473.1:62500-140000 GCF_006345805.1 Octopus sinensis | reverse complement strand
GTTAAAGTATGCATACATTTTGGGGGGACACCCTGTATATATATATATTTTAGAATGAATTTTCTTTGTTCAAAGCTTAATCTGACTGCCATCATTAAATCCTATAGGTTTCATCTGGAAAGAAAAAATATCAAATGAGTTATCAGCTGCTAAAGTGTGTATACATTTTTTTGGGACACCCTGTACATATGGCGTATAAGCATACCCATAGATATATACTCGCACCAACATGCTCATGAATAAGCACACACGTACACGCACACTTACACACACACACACACATACACATACAGACACACACACGAAAAAACATATTACACATCTCTGCGCTGTGTGTATGTGACTGTGTGTGCGGGTGTTTTTTCAAGTACGTGCGCACTTGTCTCTCTTATTTTATATATATATTTTATATATATTTTATATATATTTTTCTGTTTTTCTACTTTTTCTTCTCGTAAATCTAATAAGAATTTGGACATAAACTTTTTTTATATGCAATAGTAATGACTTTATCACTAGTAATGTCTCCTGTATATAACGCAAAAATGTAATTCTTTTTTCTCAAATTGCACTCCATGTTCGAGTGTCTGATGAAGCTATAGGATGTTATCCAGGTCCTCAACTAAGAGTACACAAACACACACACACACACACACACACACACACACACACACACACATATATATATATATATTATATATATATATATATTCATATATATTATATATTATATATATTCATATATATATTATATATATATATATTCATATATATATATATATATATATATATTGTTATATTTCGGAATGGTCATATGCCAGTTTAGCCAATAAAAACACACGCACTATATATTTGGTGTTATTTTGCTTCAGTGATATTTATTTTTTACATTAATCTTAATCTTATTTCGGTCAAAGTTCTTTCGTCACACTCCTGTGACCGCATCAGTGGTCCTTTGTTTTCTTCTCACTTACTTGTGTCTCTCCTTACTAACCGTCAGCCATTTTGTATTTCTATTGTATTCTTCATTTGCGCATGCTTATATCTCTATGTGCGTCTATGTTTATTTAGTGTGTGTGTGGGGGGGATGCCTGTATATTTGTATCTTCTGGTTATATACATTCTTGTAATTTGTATTTTGTTTTTGTTGTTGTTGCTTTTGTTCTAATTTTGTTCATGTGTTTACATCCACCCATTATTATCATTACATATGCTTGTATGTATGTATAACAACAATATTAGTAATAATAATAATAAATCTAATCGAAAAAAAAAAAAAAGAATATACATATACATATATATATATACATACATACATATACATATATATATATACATATATACACACATTATACACATATACATATACATATATAACACATATACATATATATAGATATTCATTTCTATTTCTTTAATTACCTGTGTATTTATTATGTTTGCAGGATCCACTATTGTCATATGTTGTGGTGTGCGCTATTGCTCCATTCTAGTTTTCTATTCAGGCTAGGTTTATTTTCTATTATATTGTAGCTTCTGTAATTTGTCTAATTGTTGCATCTGTTCTATGTGTGGACAATATCTTAATCTCTATGTTATTGATTGATCCCCCGTGTTCTTGTTCGGCGTGTTGGTACAGAATCGATGAGCTTTTACCTTCCTTGAGTTGTCTCCAATGTTCATTCACCCGCTCACCAATGCTTCTTGCAGTTTCCCCTACGTATGTTACTGTCTTGTTACTGCATCGTCCCTCTATACATCTCTTACTATAGACCACATTTCTGGCTTTACAGTTCGGTTTGGGCTAAATCTACATACAGTGCAATAGTTATCCGTACAGAGAGTTCTACTAAAAGGATAGCTTCTACCAATTATAGATCTGATAGGTTGCCTGGCTTTTCAACAACCTTAATTCTTAGTTTAAGTTTATCTAGGGTCCTTCTAAAGCGGTACGCTAGTTCACCTCCAGGGGTGGTGTCAACGAACATGACACTCTGGTGTATTTATGGCTATCATACCAAGAGTTGGCCTTCCCTATTTTCTTTTTTGTCCTTTCTATAGTGTTCCATGACTTGTTCCTATAGAGTGGGCAAATCCCATTCCTATCATTACATAATATATTATCAAATTTTAAAAATTTTAAAAATTTTTAAAGAAATTACCGGTTTCGCGTGTAGCTTTTCAAATTTCTTGTGAGGTTATGTTTATATGCAATGGAGTTATCGTTGTTTTTATTTCCAGGAGATTTCTAAATAAGGGGAGGTAGTGAGTGATTTTTTCCGGTGTAGGGGTGATAATCGCTTAAAATTTTTTTTTTTTTTTTTTTTTTTTTTTTTCCTTTTTCCTTGTTAATTTCTCTGTGTCAGTATGTTCGGATGGTTGAGTCTGGGTTTGTACTTTTCAATGAAGAATGTTTCCCGTTCAGTCTCATTTGTGTTGATGATCCGAAAGCACATTGGTAAAATGGGAAGATTAAAAATTTTGGCCGTAGTTGCTTTGCGCATTTCTCAATGTGCTCACTAAAAGTATCATTCTATATCTGGGAATGCAATCTGTTGTCGATGCAGTGTGCATCTGCGCCTGAGTGATAGTCCCGTGGAACCCACGTAGTCTTGGTGGCAGCCCGAGCATATAATAACATAAATTATGTTTTCAGAGGCACAAGTAAAGTTAGATTTGATCTTAAATTTCTGTCCCTCTTTAAACATATCGATAGCCATATCAGAGATGACTTAGATATGTTAAACCACCTCCCAAAAAAAACCAAGGAAGAAACAATCCTGGTTTCATTTGATGTAGTCAACTTGTATACCAGTATACCTCATAATTATGGACTGGAGGCAATACAATTCTGGTTAGACCAATTTCCGGAAGAAATACCAAAAAGGATCAGTAAGGAATTCATTACTAAATCAATTGAATTCATCCTACACAATAACCACTTCATGTTTGACAATACATTTTACCGTCAAAAATCCGGAGTTGCTATGGGTACAAGGGCAGCACCAGTCATTGCGAACTTAACAATGGGATACATGGAAATAATCATTTACCAGAATCTCTATCAATCTTTGGAAACTCCCTCTCTCAATACATAAAAGAGAATTGGAAACGATTCCTAGACGATTGTTTCATTCTCTGGAATGAAAACATAGATAAACTCCTAAAATTTAAAAACCTATTGAACAGCATAACCCAAATATACGTTCACAATGGAATACAACCAAAAGGAGCTCCCGTTCTTGGATATACTAATTAACAAAATTAACCTTAAAATAGAAACAGACATTTTTTACAAAGCCACAGACGCCAAACAATACCTTCTTTTTAATTCATGCCACCCAAGACACACTAAAACAAAACATCCACTTCAACCTTGCAAGAAGGATATGCACAATAGTGTCAGAACAAAATACCAGGAACTTTAGACTGCAAGAACTCAAAACACCCTAATTGACAGACATTACCCCAGCTCAACTCATAGAGATGGGATCAGACGTGCAACAGAAATCAACATAGAAACTTTAAGAAAAGTTCCACACAACACACTCCCCGAAAATACTACCTTACATACTACATACAACCCCAGAAACAAAGAAGCCTTCACCATCATCACCCAAATTTACCAATACTTCATAAAAACCCAAAATTAAAGGAAATTCTAAACATACACCAAATCATTAAAAGCTACAAAATCCTAAATCTCTTAAAAGATTCTCACAAAGGCAAAATTGCCTTCTAAAATTACGGATGCAAAAGTAAAAATGTGGTAGATCGAACTGTGCAACATGTCCTAACCTATTGGAAGGATCAGAATTCTTCTTTAAAAGGGACAGAATTTAAGATCAAATCTAACTTTACTTGTGCCTCTGAAAACATAATTTATGTTATTAAATGCTCGGGCTGCCACCAAGACTACGTGGGTTCCACGGGACTATCACCAGGCGCAGATGCACACTGCATCGACAACAGATTGCATTCCCACATATAGAATGATACCTTTTAGTGAGCACATTGAGAAATGCGCAAAGCAACTACTGCCACAATTTTTAATCTTCCCATTTTCCATGTGCTTTCGGATCATCAACACAATGAGACTGAACAAGAAACATTCTTCATTGAAAAGTACAAACCCAGACTCAACCATCCGAACATACTGACACAGAGAAATTAACAGGGAAAAGGGAAAAAAAAAAAAAAAAATTTAAGCGATTATCTCCCCTACACCGGAAAAAATCACTCACTACCTCCCCTTATTTAGAAATCTCCTGGAAATAAAACGACGATAATTCCATGCAATATAACATAACGTCACAAGAAATTGAAAAGCTACACGCGAAACCGGTAATTTCTTTTAAAATTTTTAAAATTATGTCATTTTAAGGAAAGGAAAAAAAATTTTTCCAATATTCTCCAGACATTTTGACACAAATATATATATTTTTTAACATTTAAGCCTTCTGTCGTTTTTTCACACTTTACTATTTTCATATATATATATATATATATATATATATATATATATATAATATATATATATATATAATATATATATATATATAATATATATATATATATAAGAAGATAAGCGTTATAGTTGGTCGACCATTATGTTCCAAGATCACATCTGAGGCTGGATCTAGGAATCTGTATTAGGGTCCCATTATAACGGGTATATATTTTATTAGAGGAAAAATCAATACCATGGCAGAACGAGGATCTCAAGTCATTTAGAATAATTCAATTAGGGTTAGATGAATTTGAACCCTTACAGCCGTTTCTGAGATAATCCAAGTGGTTGGTTAGCATGTCCACGCACTCGATATTTCGTCATCAGAGATAAAATGTGAATATTTTTAGACGGAAAATTCACAGTTATAAGGAATAAAATTCACAGTTAATAAGGAATAAAATAGAAGAATAAATAGTAAGGGTAGTTAGAAGAATATAGGCAGGAGGATAATGTTCACAACTCATCATTTTTCAGAGAATATGGATGTTCGTCAGTATTTTCATGAAGGTAGAGGTTTTTAGTTAAAATCCCAGGTATTTTGGCAGTATTTTAAATGATGTATTCCTATTGTAAAAGTGTATAAAAAGTGAGAAAGTTCGATAGATATAAATAGGTTTTATGAATGGGTATATAAGGGGGGGGAGAGATAAGAGAAATGAATGAAAATAAGGTAGGGGTAAAAGGGTAAAATATATTTCAAGCTTAATAGCAATAAAATAATACGAGATAAATGATTAAGAATTAAAGCTAAAACTTAAAATTAAAATGAAAAATTAAAATTTAAAACCTAAACTTAAAATTACAAACTAAGAAAGCTAAAACCTAAAAACTAAAAAAGCTAAAGCCATTGAGTTCAAACTAGCTAGTTTCTAAGATATTTCTATGTTGATAGAGAGCTAAGGGGAAAAAGAAGAAAGAGTATATACTCTCTCTCACACACACACACACACACACACACACACACACACACACACACACACACATATATATAATATATATATTTATTATATATATATATAATATATATATATATATATATATATATATACATACACAAACACACACAACATATATTTATATATATATATATATATATATATTATATATATATATATATATACGTTGTAACGGCCGTGGATGGATGTGTTGTGTGTGTTGATTTTGTTTGCATTTAGGCCTATGGATGAATATAAAGGTGTGATAGAACCTGTGACACCATGTAGAAAAGGCTTCGTGTTGTTTATTTAGTAATTGCGGTGAATTATGCATTGATATTTGGAAGGTTTCTTTTAGGCATAGTCCACAAGGGGATCGTTGGCCTTGGCATGGACTGTGAAATCTATTATCACCCAGGATATCCTATATGGTACTTTACTATTTATTAGGTGGTGCATATGGGTGGCAAGGGAGGTAGAGTTTGCCATACTTCTCATATTTAAATGAGTTTATATGTGGAAAATGTATGTTTAAAATTAATAGTAGATCCGATATAGTAGTAAGTAGAATTATGCACTATGTTGTGGACCGTGCATTTGTATACTACATTAAACCTTCTGCAGTGGTCTTGCAACAGGCATTCAGTAGTGGACCAGCAGTTACAGCTAACTGTTCTACGAATGTTATTAGTAGAAAAGGAAGATGCAGTACTATTTATGTCGAAATTAAGGGTGTTATTAGGGGATTGGCTCCAATAATTATTATTGCTGTTATTATTATTATTACTATCAATGTTATTAGTAGTAGTAATGGTATTATTATCGATAACACTAGTAGTAGTAGTAGCAGTAGTAGTAGTATTGTTGTTGTTGGTGGTGGTGGTGGTGGTGGTTGTGGTGGCGGTGGTGGTGGTGGTGATGGCCGTCGTCGTCGTATTAGAGTTATTAGTATTAGTATTAGTGGTGATGTTAATATCAACATTTGCCTCAGCTACACTTCGACCTTTAAAGGAAGCGGGGATGTTTGTCGTATCTTGGTTAATTCTGGTTGTAGTGCTAGGGTTGCGGGTGTGGTGCTTGCCATCAATATCGGTATATATATGTTTGTGTGTGTGTGTGTATGTGTGTATATGTGTGTGTGTACGTGTGTTTATATATATATATATATTGTGTGTGTGTGTATATGCGTGTGTGTATATATGTGCGCGTATGTATATACATATATATATATCCGTATATATATATACATATATATATATATATATGTATATAGATATATATATATATATGTATGTATATATATATATATATATATATGTATATATATATATATATATGTGTGTGTGTATACATATAGATATCCATATATATATAACATATATATACCTATAAATATCCGTGTATATATATATAAGCACTGTTGGAAAGACCTTTGCCCGCGTTATCCTGGCCAGGCTACAACTACTTGCTTCTCGAATCTATCCGGAATCGCAGTGTGGCTTTAGAAGAAGCAGATCAACTATCGATATGATATTCTCCATACGCCAACTTCAGGAGAAGTCCAGAGAGCAGAAAATGCCATTATATATGGCCTTCATTGATCTAACAAAGTTTTTTGACTCGGTAAGCAGAACAGGCCTCTTCCTCTCCTGCTCCAAAAAATCGGATGTCCACCAAAGCTGCTGAGGATCATCAAGTCTTTCCATGATGACATGCAAGGCACCATACAGCACAACGGTTCAACATCAGCCGCCTTCCAAATAAAAAACGGGGTAAAGCAAGGCTGTGTCCTCGCTCCTACATTGTTTGGCATCTTCTTCTCACTCTTGCTGTCACATGCCTTTCAGACATCAGATGATGGAGTGTTTCTCTGCACAGTAGAAGTGACGGGAAACTGTTCAATCTCTCGCGCCTGCGTGCCAAGACCAAATCAGAAACGTCCTGATCAAGGAGATGTTATTTGCTGATGATGCTGCTCTGGTAACACACCAGAAGAAGCCCTCCAAAGGCTCATTAACTGTTTTGAGCAAGCATGTAACGACTTTGGCTTAGCTATCAGCCTTAAGAAGACCAACATCATGGGCCAGGCTACATCGGACATCCCAAACATACATATTGGAGACCACAGATTACAAGAGGTGGGAAGTTTACCTATCTGGGCTCTACCGTCACCTACAACCTATCCCTTGACGCTGAGCTCAATATACGCATTGCAAGGCAGCTGCTGCGATGGCCCAACTCTCCAAACGGGCTGGGACAACAATAAGCTGACCAAGACCACAAAAATGAAGATCTACCAGGCATGTGTACTCAGCACTCTACTGTATGGAAGCGAGACCTGGACGCTATACACACGCCAAGAGCGTCGCCTAAACATCTTTCACACCTGCGCTGCCTCCGAAAAATCCTCCACATCAAATGGCAGAATCATATCCCCAACAAAGATGTCCTCAGGCAAGCAGGAATACCAAGCATGTTTGCACTCCTCACACAAAGACGTATGAGATGGCTTGGGCATGTTAGCCGTATGAAAGATGGCAGAATCCCCAAGGACATACTCTACGGAGAGCTTGCTAGGGGTACTAGGTCTGTGGGTAGACCGATCTTACGTTACAAGGATGTTTGCAAAGGGATATGAAGGCCTGCAACATCAACATTAGCGGTTGGGAGGCAGTCGCCGGCAACCGTGGAGAATGGCGACGTACAGTAAAAGAGGGTATACAGAGGAGTGACAGAAAGAGAGAGGAGAAATGGAAAAAGGAAGAGACATAAACAAGAGACCATGGCACTACAACCAGCCAGGAACAGTCTTCGCTACATTTGCAGTACCTGCCAGAGGGAGTGTTTATCCAGGATAGGACTACACAGCCACAGCAAGAAATGTAACAGGAAATAAAATATAACAGCCGGACTAGACCTAGAGAAAAAAAAAAAAAATGCGCAACTCCATTGTCTCCCGAGACAGAAAGGATGCCAAACCATATATATATATATATATATATAATATATATATATATATATATATATATATATATATATATATATAAATTGAGGGAGATAAATTAATATTAATTTTAATATCAATTTAAAACCAGTAGTCCAGCATTCAAAAAATCTGAGGAGTCAGAGAAAATTCAAATATATGTGTATATTGGCAGGGCTGGCCTGCTAGGTAGCCGGCCAGAATGCTAGAAATAGATCATCAACGATCAAACTACAAGGGAAATTCTCTAGAGGAAGAATTCAGCGAACACCAGAAAATATTAAAATATTAAAATATTAAAATTAATATTAATTTATCTCCCTCAATTTTTAAATATTTAAATAAATACGTTCCCTAGTAGTAAGCTTTACCCGCAGTGAATTATTCACTGCAGCCCTTCGCTTCAGGAGTCTCTTAGCGCGCCGGAACCAAGACATTTGAAATTTTATTCCCGATGTAATCAGTAAGACTAAGCACGTGTCTGTCTTGACACAGAGAGCTGGGGTTAGTCTTGCGGTTTGCATCTCGAGGACCGAATGTACTGAAGAGTCACGGACACTTGAATTATGCAAGTAATTCTTTTGTTAAGACCGAAACCGAGGTATGCATTTAAGTCTGTCTTTTATTTAATTTTTCATATGTCCTGCCCGCCAAATTTGGTTCTGGTGTTCGCTGAATTCTTCCTCTAGAGAATTTCCCTTGTAGTTTGATCGTTGATGATCTATTTCTAGCATTCTGGCCGGCTACCTAGCAGGCCAGCCCTGCCAATATACACATATATATATATATATATATATATAACATATATATGCATATGTATATATATATATATATATATATATATGTGTGTGTGTGTGTGTGTGTGTGTGTGTGTGTGTGTGTGTGTGTTGTTTATATATGCTTGAAACGTAAAACTACTTTCCTTTCCTTCCCTGAGCGTCTGCTAATGCTTTCCATGTATCGCGTCCTCGCGTTGTTAAATTTTATTTACACGACGGGCTTCTTTCAATTTCCGTCCCCTAAATCGACTCACAAGTCTTTGATCAACCCTAGGCTATACCAGAAGGCACTTGCCCAAGGCGCCATGCAGTAGGACAGAACCCCAAACCATGTGGTTGGAAAGCAAGCTTCTTACCATACAACCACATTAATTTTTAATTTCGGTTATACACCTTGTAGCATGCTGTTTAAAGCCTATTCACAGTACACGGTTACCCGATGTCAACAACGGTATGGTGGAATATTTTATTAGATTTACTTCAAGAATCCCTCTGTATCTGTAGAGTTTCTAAAAATTATGATAGAAAGAAAATTGGCTTCGCAAGAGTTTATTTACTACGATCTTTTCGACCTATTATGCACTGGTACCTTCTAAGTGAGATCTTGTGCAAACAGTTGTGGCGCATTGTAGGTCAGATCTGTCTCCTTAGGTGACGTTTCAAAATGTAATTCGTTTTTTATTTGCAGTTGCGCTTATTTCTGTTGCAATACAATATGCCAATTGTAGCGTACTATGCACGTTCATAAAGAACGAAGATTTGATGGAGAATTCCTTTCATATTAGCGGTAAAATAAGGTATACAAAGAATCGAAAATAAAATTAAGGAAACAAGTGAAGTGTAATGCGCCGATAATAAAACACTCTGAAATAAAATCATAAAATATAGAAAATGAATATAAAACCCAAGACAATCGGACATTTACGTTGACTTTTAATTTCATTAAAACAAATAATCTAGCATATGGATGCTATGCTGTATATATCCTCTCTCTTTCTTTCTCTCTCACCTCTCACCCCAACTTTCTCTATATATGTGTGTGTGCATGTGTGTGTGTGTATGTACGTATGAATGCTTGTATGTATGTGTTTATGTGTGCGTGTGTGCTTATGTGTGTGTGAGTGTGTGTGTGTGATTTAAAATAGTTTGATTCGCCTCTGTGCGACTTAAAGTTTCGCAGGCCTCTAACAGAAATATACTACTTATAATATGATGCTTAAATCCCGCTTCACAATATTCAGATACTAGATGTCAACAACAGTATGGCGATATATGTCACCGGATATACGAAACTTTAAGTCGCATGATACCAAATCAAACCGTCTAAATTAATACATGTAACGCCTACCAAGTCCGTTTAAATTATTACATGTAACTCCTACCAAGTGCCCTTTTCGTTCGTTTCTAATAACCTAGAATGCTATATGCATAAAATTGACTACAAGAAATTAAACCAGAAAATAACAGTGGATCAACAAAAGGAGTAGTCCCTCTAGTGAGAAATAAATGTCGCTTAATGTATACAGTGTATAGTTATATGCTACTAACATTTTCATACATTGTAGACGTAACCTAGGCAGGTTATTTTTTACAAAATAGCTGATGTCTCCAAATAATCTTCAGACACTGAGCACAAGGCCTTTACAAGTTACAGATCAGGACAATAGAACAACAGAAATCACAGGTAACTCTTTTCCGATATTCAGGCGGTTTCCATTCTTCCATGTCAGATAACATTTTCTCAACTTCAGCTATAACTTCAATGCCGTTGACTGTCCACCAGCGCATCGAGCAATTCTTGAAATAGGCCAACATAAAAATTTTCAAATTTCGCCGGGACACATATGCACGCGGGCGTATGAATGCGCGTGGTTTAGCAGCCAGGGATTTTGGCTCATGATCAAAGAGAAAAAAACAGGGACGGTCGTTAGTTCATTTACGTGTAGCAAACATCGGGTCTCCCATAAGCCTTTCATCCATCGCAAACATACGAGAAACGTGTCTCTTGTGGAAGAGTCTATACCGGTCAGTTCGTGACAACAAAATATCTACAGTAAACTCGTGGCATGGCACTTTAATACCAGATATAATCAATCATTTGTTTTATGAAGAATGATATTAATAAACCAAAAAACTTATGAAAAACATGACTTTTACACAAGTGAAACATTGGTCCTTTACATTATTCTTTACACTAAAATTTGAAAAACCTGCCTAGGTTACGTCTACAATGTATGAAAATGTTTGCAAAAGGGACATGAAGGCCTGCAACATCAATATTAGCGGTTGGGAGGCAGTTGCCGGAAACCGTGGAGACTGGCGACGTACCGTAAGAGAGGGAATACAAAGGAGTGACAGAGAGAGAGGAGAAATGGAAAGACAAGAAAAGACGTCAACAAGAAACTATGACATTACAACCAGCCAGGAACAGTCTTCGCTACATTTGCGGTACCTGCCAGAGGGAGTGTTTGTCCAGGATAGGACTACACAGCCACAGCAGGAAATGTATCAGGACATGAAATATAAAAGCCGGACTAGACTACTTTATGCGCAACTCCATTGTCTCCAGAGACAAAAAGGATGCCAACAAACCAAAATTTGAAATATACGGATATTAAGAGAATTTCTTGCAAAGAATATTCATATTTTACTTACTCTAGACGCAAACATAATAGCAGCAACGCCAGTTGGAAAAAAGCAGCATAAGGTTGCAAGAATTGCTGTATTCAAATTATCTTCAACATATGGCCTTACTGGATTTTGAATCTGAAAAGGGAAGGAAACAAAAAAACAACAATCACCAAGGATTGGTAAAGATGACAACAATGATAATGTAACGACAATGAATAATAATAATAATAATAATAATAATAATAATAATAATAATAATAATAATAATAATAATAATGATAATGATAATGATAATAATAATAACAATAACAACAACAACAACAACAATAATAATAATAATAATAATAATAAAAATAATGATGATGATGATGATGATGATAATAATAATAATAATAATAAAAATAATAATAATAATAATAATAATAATAATAATAATAATAATAATAATAATAATAATAATAATAACAATAATAATAATTTTCAACTAGCAATAACCACGCCTCGGATTTATCTCATTGGCCATGGTACTAATAATGATGATAATAATGATAATAATAATAAATGCCCTGATGCAGTACCAGACAGTGGCTCTCATGGCTTCTGATTTTAACGGGTTGGAAGTGTTATCGTGTACATTGCTTTGTCTTGGTATAAAAGATGGTTTACAGGAAATATTCTGCTCAGTACCATAGATTTGCTTGACAGGTATTTGACCTTAACCAGTTGAGCATGTCCCTCGATGGCTGACGATATGTGCATCTCGGATCACAAGCAGAAATAGTGGGGGGAGCGTCATAGCCATGTATTGAGAGGAATTATTTGGTGTTTCAATAATTCACCTTTGGAAACATGGGTGTTTCGTTCAATACCCTTAAACAACCCTTATTCAGAGAACGAGGTTATCAGCATATTGTAGTTCTCGGGGACAGCCGGTCTCAAATTTTTCTGTTATGGCCTGGGGGACAATTATGAATTGGAGGAAACTGAGAACAGAGCCCTGGTGAACGTTAACCCGCTCAGTAAATTCGTGACTGAACTCATAGCTAACTCTCACCTCCCTGATAGCACCGCTGCACAATGATTGTAAAGTTTTCACAAGCCATTGAAATATCCCAATTCTTTAGAGACACCATATCACAGAGTGAGGGACACTTTAGACGGCTTTATCAAGGTCAGCAAATGCTAAGAATAAATACATCTTAGCTAAATACATCTACAGTTTTCGGACTAAGAAGATAGCATCAGCCGTACTGCTACCCAACACTAAACCAAACTGTATTTTATCTATTCTAATTCTCTCTAATTAATTAATTGGGTTACAACTCTTTCTGTAACTTTCATGATCTAATCCAGTAATTTGATACTTCTATCCAAGGCGTATCCTTTGCCCTTCTAACAGGTGACTATAATAATCTTACGCCAGTCATTGGGGATGACAACTTCTTGAATAACGTGATTAACTAGACAGCATCTTACTCTGGCAGATATATTAAGCATCTCAGTGGTAATTCCCGATGTCCCAGGGGCTTTTCCTCTCTTCATGTTCTTAATTACTTTATCTATCATACTGCTGTCAGCTCTGGTGGCTGGTTCCTCAGTTAGATCCATATTAGGAAGAGTTTTCTTCTTCCATGCATTCTCCACATTTAGCAACGATACATAGTGGCAATTACACGATTCTTCCTTCTTGGAATCATTTAGTGCCACCAGACCATTTTCCATCTGATTCATAAGTAAACACTTATCGTCTACAACTGCATGATGCTCTCTGATGCAATCTCTACAGAACTGGAACACCTCTCATCTCTGATTATCACATCGTAGGACATTGGTAAACTTCTTTTCTGCTTCTGCTCCTGCTAAACAAACCTACTGCGTATGTTTTTTTCCAGCTACCTGATATGGTTCTTTGCTATCCCCATTGTTCCACTTTTACCAAACTTGTCATTTCTGAGTTGTGATCTCACTGTTCCACCACCATGTCACACCTGGTGTGGCAGAAACTTTGTTCCGACCAGAGATTTGTATGTCGTCCGCAGTAGGTTACTCTATAAGCTCTTCCATTTACACACACACACACACACACACACATATATATAATATATATATATATATATATATATATATATATCTGTAAAATAATATGTGACATTATTCGGTAGCCAAGATAAAACTCTGAGTTTCGGATGCTGAGGTGGAAATCCACAACACCATCTCTTCGGTTATCTGGTTTTTCAGATGGCCAGATAACCGAAGAGATGGTGTTGTGCATTTCCACTTCGGCATCGGAAACTCAGAGTTTTATATTGGCTATACATCACACATACACACACACATACACACACACACACACACATATATATATATATATATTATATATATATATATATATATATATATATATATATATATATATATATATATCTTCCGGAACTCAACTAGACTTCCATGAACTGGTGGAAGAGACATTTGGAAGTCTAGTAACACATTATCCAGCGAATTGTAGATGTGTATTTGCAAAAACAAAGAGTCATAGAACCGTCAAAAATATTGTAGGCAATATATATATAATTACGAAAAGCCAATAAAATATACTTACTGACTTCCATATTTGTGAAGAGTTGCTGCTTCGTGAAGTGTATTTAGCGAGAGAAAGATGACGATCCAGGATGGTTAGTGATACAACTTGCCTTATTCACGGCAATATATCTATTTGCACGAACTACTTTTTTTAGTCGTAACTTTATACCAGCTCCTTCATTAACATGAGAGGGTTACTTTATTGAAACTGATATTTATCTTGATAAAATGCCGTCTTTATTGCATGTATCAGTTCATGCATACCATACACATGACTGCATATTCGGCTACTAGATTCTTTATCTTTTTGTTATGTATTTTTCAGGTCAAGTTAAGATACTTGAATGCAAGTAACTACTACTGGAAATTACTCTCATTTTTGAGGCCCATATCAAATTATTACATTTGCTATTTCTCAGAATTACGAGAAGTCAATGATGTATAGTTACGGACTTCTATTTTGTGATGAGCAACGGCTGCGTGAAGTGTGTTAGCGAGCGAAAGATGAAATAGTAAGGTCCAGGGAAATTAGTGATGTTACTTGCCTTATTCGCGGCAATATATCTATTGGTGTGAACAGCAGTTTTAACAGTAAATTTACACTAGCGCCGTCGCAAATTTTTCCGAGTGGAATTGTATCTTGCCAAAATAATTTCCTTGTGCATAAACCAGTCCATGCATGACTAACGCATAGACGACAGCAGTATGTTCAACAGCTTCAATTCTTTTATCTTTTTCTTCTAAAAATTACACTCATTTTAGGCCCATATGATATTATTGAAACAACGGTTTCTATTTTGTAAAGTATAGAAGCCATCTTATCATGGCTAACCACATTGGGGAGGGGGTGTTACTGTAGCTTTATAGCCCCAAGAGATCGTCGTCTCTAGCTGGCTTTAGACACAATATCAGTGCCCTTGGAGTATTTGCAAAGGGAGGCCATCCCTTCCTCGCAAGCCTGAGTGATACGCTCGAACTAGTTTCGGGATTTTTGTCCCTCGTCAACGGGTGGTAATTATGGTTTCTATTTTATTATGAACTTATCAGGCAAGGAAGAAATGTATGGATTACGTTTTACATGACCTAAATTGACTAGAGAGATCGATACGGTTGATTCTCAGTTTGAACAAATTCCAGTAGTTCTGAAACTGTGTAGTTGGTCACCCTTTTAGTAAATTCCAAGCAAATTTACATGACACCACATCGTAATCAGTTACAAAACAAAAGGACATATACTATGAAGTTTCAACTCATCAATTTGTAGTTGTCTACACTGGTCTTCTGCTAACTTAACGACACGATCATTGCAAGGGTGAAAAGGTTGCTGAAATGATACATCCAGTGATAATTCCCGTTTCGAGCTTGTGTCATTCTGGTATCGTGGAAGCAAGTTTGAACAAATTCTATCAGTTCTGTAACTGTGTAGTTGGTCACCCTTTTAGTAAATTCCAAGCAAATTCACATGAAACCACATCGTAATCAGTTACAAAACAAAAGGACATATACTATGAAGTTTGAACTCATCAATTTTTAGTTGTCTACACTGGTCTTCTGCTAACTTTAACAACACGATTAATGCAAGGGTGAAAAGGTTGCTGAAATGATACATCCGGTGATAATTCCCGTTTCGAGCTTGTGTCATTCTGGTATCGTGGAAGCAACAGATTCTGTCAGAATGAAGTCCGTCCAGAATGAAGTATCTAAAGCTGTCTGGGACAGGGTAGTATATGTTATTATGTGCGTGTACGTGCTTGTGTGTGTATATGTGTGTATGTGTTTCTGTGAGTGTTTGCTGTGATTGTTGGGATTGTATTGAGTGTATGTGTGTGTTTTTCTTGGAGTGTGTGTGTGTGTGTGTTTTCACTGGAGAATGGGCATATTGTATTTGTGCGTGTGTGTGTATGTGTATATATATATATATGTGGGCGGGAGTTGTACTTGTGTGTTTGTGTGTATGTGTATGTGTGAGTGTGTCTTGTCATTGTCAGGGCGGTGTGTGTAAGTGTGTGCATGTACGTGTTTATATATATATATGTGTGCGTGTGTGTGTGTGTGTGTGTGTGTGTGTGTGTGTGTGTGAGTGTTGGTTGTGACTGCTAGAATCGTGTGTTTTTTCTTGGAATATGTCTGGTTTGTGGTCGAGCGTGGAAATATTGTGTTTGTGCATGTGTGTATTTGGGGGAATTGCATTGTATTTGTGTATGTGTCTGTGTGTGTTTGTTGTGGATGTGTACCTGCGGGATAGGGTATTGTGTTTTTTCTGTCGGCAGTCTAAGTATATTTTTTTAGATGTTAGAGAGTGTTGAGTTGCTGTCTGTATTTTTGAATAAGAATATTTTCCTTTTATATCCGTGTTTGGTCAGTGGTACTGACTGGGTATTGGTACAGAGGGAAAACTAGAAATTTGGGGAGCTTATTTTGTGCACAGAGATCTGAATGACCACTAAGTGGTATCTGTCTTCTGCTGAGATCCCTCAATTGAACTTGTAAATAATTATGAATTTATTTTACTAATCATTGTCAAAGATTCTATTTCTTAACATTCTCTTATCACTGTCGAAGACCCTATCACTGTATTTTAATACATCTATGACAACCATTTTTTTTAACGCAACAAATGCTACACAAAGCCTTACGTTTTACTTTTGAAAATCATTTTTTAAAAATTGTGAAACCGGTCAAGTCAATAAACATCTTTAAAAGCCATCTGCATTTTCAAATCCACTTTCCTACCTACCTATCTATCTATCTATCTATCTATCTATATCTATCTATCTATCTATCTATCTATCTATTATCTATCTATCTATATATATATATATATATATATATATATATATATATATATATATATATATATATATATATATATACAGTCAATCCAAACAAGAGCAAGCAAGAAGAAAACAACAACGGGAGGATGTGGAACAAGTACTGTGTTATTGGACGCTCAGGAAAGGCAAGAAAAGAAAGAGGATTTCACGTTTCGAGTGGAGCTCTTCATCAGAAACCACACACACACACACACACATCGCTCGACACAGGCTTTATAGGAGATATAAGATACTGTTCTCAGCAATCATCGATACTCGCATATCATTCAAATCACGTCGCTGTACTGATTTCCCAGAAGTATACTTTTTGTACAACCTTGATATCTAGCATAAGTCATGCGAGTAAATGAGATTGTATTTCACGTTTGGTTAATGAGAACAAATGAAGGTAAATCAATCTGTGGCGCCACCTTATCACAGTGCGATGTAATATCGCTCGGTTACCTGTGATAGGGCAAACCACTCGACGGCAATGAACTTGGGTAACTTAGGAAGTCAGCTCACACAGATAACATTAAATACCTTGTCCATTGTATGGTGGTGTTTCACTTTTACCTCATCCATCTTTATAATATTGGTCTCAAGTTTTTGCACAAGACCAGCAATTTTGGGGAGTGGGCACGTCGATTTCATTGTCCCCAGCACTTAATTGGCACTGATTTTATCGACTCCGAAAGGATGAAATTTGCTGCTATTTTTCTGTAGGTAATTAATATAGAAATATATATAACCGATAAAGAGTACTTTGAAGGCAGTGAGCTGGCAGAAACGTTAGCATGCAAGGCGAAATGCTTTGCTGTATTTCGTCTGTCTCTACGTTCAGAGTTCTAATTCCGCTGAGGTCGACTATGCCTTTCATCCTTTCGGGGTCGATAAATTAAGTACCAGTTACGCACTGGGGTCGATGTAATCGACTTAATACCTATGTCTGTCCTTCTTTGTCCTCTCTATGTTTAGCCCCTTGTGGGTAGTAAAGAAATAAGAAACGTTAGTACGCCTAGCGAAATGCTGAGCGGTATTTCGTCTGCCGTTACGTTCTGAGTTCAAATTCCACCAAGGTCGAGTTTGCCTTTCATCCTTTCGGGATCGATTAAATAAGTACCAGTTACGCACTGGAGACGATGAAATCGACCTAACCCGTTTGTCTGTCCTTGTTTGTCCCCTCTGTGTTTAGCCCCTTGTGGGTAGTAAAGAAATAGGTATTTCGTCTGCCGCTACGTTCTGAATTCAATTTCCGCCGAGTTCGACTTTACCTTTCATCCTTTCGGAGTCGATAACTTAAGTACCAGTTGCGTACTGGGGTCGATATAATCGACTGGCCCCCCTCCCCAAAACTTTCGAGCCTTGTGCCTAGAGTAGAAAAGAATATTGACTTCTGCTCGTTGGGTAAATTCTCACCAGATCAACTCTTAAACGCGCTTTCCGTTGACAGCTGAAATAATTTGACCGTGTGTGTGTGTGTGTGTGTGTGTGTGTGTGTGTGTGTGTTCTGTGGTAAATTGAGAGACGGTGAAGGGTGAACATTCTGTAAATAATAATTTTGAGCTTAGTGTTTCAACCCTCAACGATAACAGCCACCCATCAGCAGAGGTTGCCAACCACTGCTCTTCATCTCCTCTTGGCTTCCAGTTTAACTCCTCTGTCTTGCTCTATAACCACCAATAGGTGCCTTCTGCTGTCTCTCCCGTCCTACACACAGCCACCCTTCGTTCTTTCCTCTCATGCCAATGGCTGTAAGCTTCCTCCATACCGACTGGGCAGAGAACCCCCTACAGCCAATATCGACTGGTAAAAGCCATAACTGTTGTCCTTGCAATCCTGCAGAAAGCCCTCATACTTGGCGCGTTTCAATTAGTAGGTCTGATTTTGTTTCTTAATTTGCCTCTCCTGATCACCTTACTCTTTGATTTCTTGAGCTTAAACTTCATTCCAGACCATGTTGCTACATTTTCAAGTGAAGTCAGCACCCTTTCCGCCTCCACATGGGTTGTGGTTGTTGCTGTAAGATCATCCATGAAAACCCTTATTGAATGCCTGTCTCTATTGTTGGCTCTTGGCCTTCTTTATCAGCAGCTGATATGAGGAGATTCATTCCCATGGTGAAAGAGATAAGGGAAATTGTGCAACCAGTTATGATTGCTTTCTCCAGGTCCTGCCATCAAGGTGTAAAGCGGGTTGTTTTAAAACGTAACTGGATGCCTCCAAAGTAGCCGGTGATTATTCCCTCGATGTGCGGAAGGTTATGATAATAGTCAAGGGCTGCAACTATGTGGGCATGAGGAATTGATCCATACGCTTTTGCCAGATTGAGCCAGACCACTATCAAGTCGCTTTTGCTTCTCTTGGCCCCATAGATCAACTGATTGAAAACTCCGGTGTGTTCCTGGCATCCTGAGAAATCCACCTTTCTGGAGAGATGTCTTTATGAATCCATTGTCATGTGGGAAGTCATTCTTTTGGCTAATACTGAAAAAAAAAAGATTTTCTCCTAAACACTCAGGAGTGATATAGTCTTGAATTGAGTGATGGCTGAGGAGTCCCCCATTCCCACTATCCAGCATGAAACATCCTTCTGCTTTCATCCATCATGGTGGAATGATCCTCTTTGTCTAGATCTTTCGGAACAGCCTCCGCAGCCGCCAAAGATGCCGTGGACATTTCTTGTATACTTTATAAGTTATACCATTTGGGCCAGAGGTTGATCCTGATCTGGCCTTGTTCACTACCTCTTTCACTTTTTTCCAGGGTGGGAAGTTTTCCAGGATGATAAGCTTGTTTTCTGCTAATTCAGCTCTACCGATATTTGGGATCTCCCTCAGAAACGTTTCTATATCTTCTTAGGGGCTGATCAGTTTCCTTGATTTTGTTTAACCCAACAGTATTCGAGTGAGCCTAAACTAGTTTTGATAAGTTGCACCCGTTTAATCCCCCTCACTTTCCTCTGCTTCCGGCTGCTTTCTGCCCTTCTAAGCCTGCTCATATGTTCTTGGACCTGACATGTCCAGTCCCTGATGTCTGCCTTACTTTTTTTCGGCAGGAGCTTTCTTTTACTGCACATTGGGGGACTTGATTTTTTTCTTTCAGGTAATGCATCTCTCTCTCTCTCTTTCTTTCTTTCTTTCTCTCTCTCTCTCTCTCTCTTTCTTTCTCTCTCTTTCTCTCTCCTCTCCTCTCTCTCTCTCTCTCTCTCTCTCTTTCTCTCTCCTGCTGTGCTGCTTTTTGATTGTCGTGATAACCGGTCTGTCTTCTGTTCTGAAAGGATCTTTCTCCAAACTGAATGCCTTACTTACAAGAGCATTAACTTTTTTGCTCAAATGTACCCTCTAACAGACATTCTAATACTTTGGCAAGATCATAGTCTACGAAACAGTATAATCACTGTCTGTGACAAGATGGGGATCACTATCATGACAAAGATCACGGTGTACAGGGCTGTTGTTCTCACAACGCTGCTTTACGGCTGCGAGTCCTGGACGGTCTACCAGCGTCATGCCAGGAAGCTGAACCACTTTCATACAATACGCCTCAGAAAACTTATCGGCATAAAGTGGCAGGGCAGGATCCCGGACACCGAGGTACTATTACGTGCTAACCTGCCCAGCATCCATACCATTTTGATGCAGTCTTAGCTTCGCTGGGCAGACGATCGATTACCAAAAAGGTTGCTCTTTGGCGAGCTGCAAAAGGGAAAGCGCTCACAAGGCGGCCAGAAGAAGTGCTTTAAGGACACACTGAAAGCCTCACTGAAAGCCTTCAACATCGACCATGACACTTGGGAGCAGTCTGCTCCAGACAGAGAAGGGTGGCGATCAGCTGTCCACAAGGGTGCCAACACATGCGAGACCAATAGGATCGCTGCTGCAGAAAACCGCAGACAAGCCAGGAAGAACAGAGCTAACAACACTGTAGCAGGCGTTACCATTCCCTGTCCACGCTGTCAAAAACTCTTTCAGGCGCAGATTGGCTTCACTTGCCATCTGCAGACTTACAAAACAAGCCCACCCCACCTCGGGATGACCAGATGGTGTTCGTTGCATCGACGGACAAACAACATAATCACTTTGTACTTACGTGTCACTGGATATTTAACAATGAACACTAAGAAACTTGAAAAACTAGTCGTCAAATGTATGTAACTATAAGCCACCGATGTACAGATATCTAATATGGGACGACTGTATATATGCCTGTATGTATATGTGTATGTGTGCGTATGTGTGTGTGTGTGTGTGTCTGTGTGTGTCTGTGTGTGTGTGTGTGTGTGTGTGTGTGTGTGTGTCTGGGTGTGCCTGTGTTAAAAAGACAACAAACTTAGAATAGTTTGTTGATATTTGACATCTACTTCTAGAGTATTGGCGTTTATCGATATCGTGGTTTTTATACGCTAGCTACTGATATTATCATCTTAATGAGTATACCCTTAATTTATACGTACCGTAAATCCTCGAGTATAGTCAGCCCATGAGTATAATACGCAGGGTGTTTATTAGGTGCTGTACCCCTGAAAGACCTAAACCTTGTGTATAATACGCACCCCTTCTCTAACTTGAGTCAAGGAGGTCTATATAACGTCCTTGGTTTGTAAAACTGTATACGGTAACGTCCTTTATTATTATTGTATATATCACATAATGCAAACGTGTAGCTTTTTTGTGCATTTTGTTTGCAGAAAATAACGCAATAACAGTAATAATGTTTAATAAATGTTGCTTACTGCAAGTTATGGATGATTCTTTTATGACTTCATTGATTTCATGCTTAGCTTAATGTATTTTCGCGCCCGACATTACAAAATGCGTCTGAATAAACATAGCCAGACAGCAAATACAGACTCGGACATTGCTTAGAAAATAATTTTCATTTTTAACCTCGAATATAGAACGCACTAGGGATTTTGACCTTTAAAATTTGGGAAAAAAGTGCAGATTATACTTGAGGATTAACGGTATATATAATTTTGAGTTCTCTAGTCATAATATTTTCTCATTATATTCACTCCGGCACTATTTCTGGCATTAACCACATTTCTGAGATGGGCGATTAGATTATAATGTATACACGGGAAACGCATGTATATATTGGTATCTGTACGCAGAAATTTATTGATATGTATATGTATTTCTCATATATTGCCGATGTACTTCTACTCAAGCGTGTAAAATAATTTTTATTACAAAAAAAAAAACGAAATCTTAAGATACAGAAATTTTGTCAATCTTCTTGCCCATTCTCTCGCATTCAGCCTTGTATTTAAAAGAAAAGAAACTTAGGGTGGCTTGTAGACACTGCTGGGGGGGGGAGCCGGTATGCATGGACGACTGCTGGACTCCATAAAGAACCTTGCCCGGACTTGTGTCTGGGAGGGCAACTTTCTAGGTGCAATCCCATGGTCAGTCATGACCGAAGGGGGTCTCAATATATGCACACATATATGTACATGCATACAAATACATATGTGTGTGTGTGTGTGTGTGTGTGTGTGTGTGTGTGCGTGCGCGCGTGTGTGTGGAGGTGCAATGGCCCAGTGGTTAGGGTAGCGGACTCGCGGTCGTAGCGTCGCGGTTTCGACTCCCAGACCGGCGTTGTGAGTGTTTATTGAGCGAAAACACCTAAAGCTCCACTAGGCTCCGGCAGGGGGTGGTGGCGATCCCTGCTGTACTCTTTCGCCTCAACTTTCTCTCACTCTTTCTTCTGTTAGCCTGCTCGCTTAGCCAGCCAGGTGGCGTCATTTCAAGGCTAAAACAATGCGAAGCGCATCGTGACCAGCGATCTGTAGCAACATCTGATAGCCTGGTCGGTCACGGTGATCACGGTGATATACATATATATATATATATATATATATATATTTATATCGGTACGTTATAGTTACATATGCTTCACGAGCGGTGTGCAATTTCATGAAAATCCATTGTCAAATATCCAGTGGCGAGTAAAACTAAGACGACTTAACTATTGCGAGTGATCTTCTTATTTCATTTAGTCATTGGGTATCCATGAACAGGTATGTATGTATGTATGTATGTATGTATGTATGTATGTATGTATGTATGTATGTATGTATGTATGTGTGTGTGTATGTAAGTATGTATGTATGTATGTCTGTAAATGTGTGTGTGTAGTTATGTATATAAGTATGCATGTATGTATATGCGCATGGATCTATGTTTATGTATCTACACAAACACACGTACATTATATAATATATATATATATATATATATATAGATATATATATATATATAATATATATATATATATATATATAGTGTGTGTGTGTGTGTGTGTGTTTGTGTGTGGAATTAAGTGCTATGTTTATTCTTTTCATTTGTCTAGCTCGTAAACATCAAGCGTGTTACTAATTTGAGAACACAGATTTAGTGGCAAGACGATTTGACGTCTATTTTTAGCATACAAAGGATCCATATAGTAATCTCTCATATTGTTTATGTTTCTATATATGTGTATGTGTATGTGTGTTGTGTGTATAATATTATATATATATATATATATATATATATATAACGCGAAGGTTTACGAAAATAAACAAAAGGCGAAGGCAGAGTACAAACAGACAAATGTATTAGTATGGCACTCAGGAATAGAAAAAAGTCTTTTACGTTTCGAGCCTACGCTCTTCGACAGAAAGATACACAGAAAAAACAAGGAGAGAAACAAGGAGAGAAAAAAATGCGTGTAGGAGCTAACGATCTATCATATATATATATATATATATACATATATATACACCCACACCCACACATATTCACAGGCATAACAGAAGTAAATGGACACCCTTATAATCATTAAAATTTATATAAATCTGAAATTATACATTCAAATTATTAATTGTTATAATGTGAATATTAAATATTTAATAGACGTGCCCTTTGCATTTTTCAATGCAAAGACTCTATTAGGCATATTAATGATCAGATGATGAATATTCTCTTGAAGAATTTCTTGCCAATTTTGATGCAGTAATCTCAAAAGATCTGGCTTTGAAGATGCTTTCTTGTTCCTTTTATGAAGTGTCCTGTCCATTATTCTCCAGTGCTGTTCAATAGGGTTCATATCTGGTAACTGGCTTGGCCGTGGAAGCCTTTTAATACCTTTTTCATCCAACAAATCTTGGGTCATTTTAGGCGTGTGACAAAGAGCCCCATCTTCCATAAATAAAGAGTCTTCTTTAATCATTTCACCATTTGAGAAGATTGGAAAGTGTCCTTTCTGCAATATGGACATATATTTATCGGAGTTTATGTTTTTCTTACTTCCACCAGCTCTGATCAACCAACCATTGCTCAAAATTGCTCCCCAGACAACCACAGTATAGCTGCCATGTTTCATTGTTGGCTGCAATCTTTCCACACCAAATTCTTGATCACAGAATCTCCAGACCAACACTTGACCACTGTCAGAAAATACAGCAAATCTGGAATCATTGGAGAATATGATAATGTCCCAAAAGGCCTCTCCACCATCTCACTGGCCCAATCTTTTCTCTGCTTCATATTAGCTGATCAAAGATGTGGTTTCCTTCTTCCTGCTCTACCATAGTAACCAAGTTTGTGGAGATACCTGACAGCTGTTCTGGGACTGATACCCACTTGTTCTGCTATGTCAAAGGTCTTACAACGAGGACTGTCCTCCACAGTTCTCTTAGCAAAGTGAAGGGTCCTGTCAGAGGTCCCTGGTTGATCTGGACAAGGTGATGTGGACTCTTTCATCTATCTGGTCAATTGCACAGTCCCTCTATTAACTGTAGAAAGTAGGATCCCAAGGTTTTCTACGATGTTACACTACATCCACCTTCAGAATGACCCACAATACGGCCTCTTTGAAATTCAGACAGTTCCAAGGCTTCTTTTGTATATGGCATGATTAAACAGTCACATATAGAACCTGAAACATAAAAATGCCAATCAATAAAAAATATAAACCTTTACAAGTTAGAATAAATACAAAACGATGTTTTATGTGGTGTCTATTTACTTCGGTTATGTCTGTATGTATATATATATATAAATTAGGAAAAAATCCACCTTTTATCAATTCAATAATGAAAAATTAAATTATACCATTTAGAAAAATTACATATTATAGAAAGATTAAATATAAGATAAAACATATAGCAATGATTAAGTAATGTGCAAAATAGTAAATTCAACGTATATATTTGGTAGAATAACGACACGTATTTCGTAGCTATATTTAAGAAATGATAATAGTAATAATAATAATAGTAAAATCACTTCAATATAAATATTGCCACTCTTCAGATTAAAGATAAAAACAATAAAATAATTAATTAGATAAATTAATAAATATACGTAAATAATCTTGTAAAACACGAAATATCTTAACAAATATATTCTTGTTTAAATAAAAAAAAAATAGAATAAAAAAGATACAATTAATTAAAATATTTAAAATAAATATATATATATATATATATATATATATAATACAAAATATACATTAAGTGAAAACTAAATACTATAATTTAATCTATATATATTAAATTAAATTATTAATTAATTTAATTATTTAATAAACATCTAAATAAAATCTTATACGCATTAAGTAATTTATATTAAAAACCTTAATGTTAAGTAACATACATAATGTTAGTACAAGCTATAAATATTCGAATTAATAATAGGAAATGGTTTAAATATATACACACCTATTAGATAAACTAACTATATTATCAATATATATGTAGTATCTATAGATTTAATATTTTACTCAATAATATAGTTGACCAAAATATCAATAAATATTAAACTGATTATTAGCTTGGCGATAACTATTAACTTCCTACAAAATTTATTGTAAATATTGAACATGTACGGTAAAAATTCCATTCGGGAAAATGAAGTAGAAATGTAAATATTTTTCCTTTTTATTCTTGTTCCCTAATTTTGTCTCCACTACTGTATATTTAAATATCAGTTCGATGATGGCTTAGCTCACTGGAACTTTGAAGTCACTGTCAATAATATTCTTGCTTAAGATTAATACGTTTGTATTCTTCAAAAGTATACAGTAATTCATCGTAATAAACTTTAAATTGTTTCTTATTATAAATGAACATGAAGTGGCTGTGTGGTAAGTAGCTTGCTTACGTACCACATGGTTTCGGGTTCAGTCCCACTGCGTGGCATCTTGGGCAAGTGTCTTCTACTATAGCCACGAGCCGACCAATGTTTTGTGAGTTAGACGGAAACTGGAAGAAGCCCGTCGTATATATATAACAATTGCAGCGTGGAAGGTGCTTATAAGCCATTTAAGAAACACATATAAACCGTTAGATTCACTTCAAAATTTAATTTGTCAAAATATTTTCGTCGCTTTGAGACCGCGACCTGTTCATTGACAAGATTCCGTGCTGCATCTCTGTCTGTATGTATGCCTGCACGTATGTGTGTCTGTGTTTGTCCCCCAACATCGCTTGACAACCGATGTTGGTGTGTTTACGTCCCAGTAACATAGCGGTTCAGCAAAAGCGACCGATAGAATAAGTACTAGGCTTACAAAGAATAAGTTCTGGGGTCGATTTGCTCGACTAGAGGCGGTGCTCCAGCATGGCTGCAGTCAAATGACAGAAACAAGTAAAAGAGTAAAAGAGTATAAAAACAAACATTAATGTGTGTGCGCGCGGGCGCGCGTGTGTGCGTGCGTCCGTGCTCCCGTTAAGGGTAATTTTTGTATCATACTTAAAGCAGATATCGCAATGACTGTATCCTACATGCAAAACAAGCATACTTTCTAAAGAATGCAAACTTTCAGCTTGGTGTTTGATGTAAAGCTTTTCTTTTTCCAGGATTTGTTGGAGGGTTTATTCAAGGTAGAAGCCGCGTTGTCGATTCAGACATTAACCTCCTATGCAAGCCTTAAAAGAACATAAGAAAGGTGACTTGCTGATATAATTCTCATGCATCCTTGTGTCAGGATAAATTAGTATGAATTAGTTGAATGTAATAGTCTCACCTATGATACTAATCAAAATATATCGCATGAAGAATTACAAGATCGCTTTAACGACAATAACAACAATAAGCCGATAAATTACTAAAAGTTACGATTAACATTACTTACAATTCAGAATACTAGAATACTAAATACCACCCTAAACAAAAGCATCACAGAGCGTTGACTAGCCAGACTATCTTCCAGTTCTCCAATCTTACATAGAGTAGAATATCAAATGTATAATTTCCCAAATTGAACAGAGCAATGTCTAAAATCTCTCTATATATAAAAGCTGAAGTTGTCTGTGTATGGCAGGTTTGCTAGCCTTCAACTAACACTATCTCCTCCGAGACCCTGCGGCACAAGTTGACCAAATTTGAGAGTATGATAGAAGAAGGCTTGCTCTTCCTTCCGTAGCAGAAAAAATTCAAATCGGACCATGTTAACACCAAAAATTATTAACAACAAAAAGGTGCTTTTTTTCTATGAAAATCTCTATTTTTTACGATTTTTTTACTACTGTGTCACCCTTTTTCGGTGTATTTCAACCAGAAAAATGTTCACTTAAAGAGAATAACAAGCTACATAATGCGAAATTTTTACTTTTCAAAAATTCCAATTCTAAAGGGTCAAAAAGAAAACAAACCCGAGCAATACTGGGCGATACTGCTAGTTTTGAAATAGAAGAAAAACTTCAAGGGAGGTAATTCATAGTGATCGGTTCTAATAATTCAGGGGCCATAACTATTTATCTGTTTGTGTATCTCAACCATAATTGTTTTGTTGAGAAAGGGTGTATTGCCTTTTGAATAAATTCTGTTATAAAACGATTTCTTCTAGTTCAATGACTGGCTTTAGCGGAATTGTAACAGTGGAAAATTATTTGACTCAATCAAATTATCGGGGCAGATGCCAGGATGGCTCTGTCAAGATTAAACGTATTGCTCGATACGTCGGTTTTCGTTTCAAGTGAGATAATAGTTTTTTTTAACTCAATGTGTGGAAGCACTCCGTCGGTTACGACGATGAGGGTTCCGGTTGATCCGACCAACGGAACAGCCTGCTCGTGAAATTAACGTGTAAGTGGCTGAGCACTCCACAGACACGTGTACCCTTAACGTAGTTCTCGGGGATATTCAGCGTGACACAGAGAGTGACAAGGCCGGCCCTTTGAAATACAGGTACAACAGAAACAGGAAGTAAGAGTGAGAGAAAGTTGTGGTGAAAGAGTACAGCAGGGATCACCACCATCCCCTGTCGGAGCCTCGTGGAGCTTTAGGTGTTTTCGCTCAATAAACACTCACAACGCCCGGTCTGGGAATCGAAACCGCGATCCTACAACCGCGAGTCCGCTGCCCTAACCACTGGGCCATTGTGCCTCCTTTTAACTCAATCATGACGTAGACGAATAAAGGGTGCAAAACTATCGAGAGATGTAACTACCCTTGTTGAACTTGTGGTCATTACATCACGTCACATTTTCGAGACTACTTTTGCAATATAATAGCTGGATAGTGTTTCAAAACACTTGTATAAAATGACTGTAAAATGCTTACTTCACATACAGAATGGCATTTCTAAAACGATAGTGGTAAGAAACTCTAAAGAGAAGTTCTTCAGAGAAGAATGCCGTCTTAAAGCAAGTGTTTCAGCCCTTAATTACTCGTAGTTTAAGGGGGTCGGGCTGCAGTCAGGTCATCACTTCTAGATACCTTCTGCTGACCTTTTTTTTTTTTTTCTTAAGTACTTGGGTATCGGAGACGAATGCATTTAAACTGCGTGGAGACTTGACCTGGCTGGAATTCCTTTCTTTTGCCTCTGCTTTCAAACCAGTATCTAAAATATATTGTCACGCTTGGAAAAGTTTATTTTGAAAAGAATAAAGATAATATTTCTTTTTTCTGATGTCAGGCACATTCATATATTGTTAGAACATTACTATTATTCTTATATTTGTTGTCAGACATTTGACTGCGGCCATGCTGGAGCACCGCTTTTAGTCGAACAAACCGACTCCAGAACTTATTCTTTGTAAGCCTAGTACTTATTTTATCGGACTCTTTTGCCGAACGGGAACGTAATCACACCAGCATCATTTGTCAAGCGAGGATAGAGGGATAAACACATACATACAACAATACACACACACACACACCACACACACACACACACATATATATATATTATATATATATATATATATATTCTTTTATTCTTTATACTTGTTTCAGTCATTTTGACTGCGGCCGTGCTGGAGCACCACGTGAAGGGACTTTTAGTCGAAGAAATCGATCCCAAGATTTATTCTTTGTAAGCCTAGTACTAATTCTATCGAAACGCTGAGTTACGGGGACAGATACACACCAGTATCGGTTGTCAAGCAAGGGCCGGAAAAAAACACAGACACATACACAAATATATACATACATATATCTTGACTATTGAGTAATTGTAACATATTATTTTATACATAAATTTCCTCTATTTACATAATATTGAGGTCTCTTTCTTTCTTTTGTTATCTTAAACTAGCTTTTGCTAGCTGAAACTAGAGAATATATATATATATATATATATATATATATATATATATATATATATATGTGTATATATATATATAATATATATATATATATATATATATATATATATATATATATATATATATATATATTGGCCTGCTCGCTTAGCCAGCGGGGTGGCGTTATTTGAAGGCTAAAATAATGTGAAGCGCATTGTGACCAGCGATGTGTAACAACATCTGATAGTTTAGTCTGTCACGTGATCACGTGATATATATATATATATAAGCAACGGAATTCTTTCAGTTTCTGCCAGGCACATCGACTCGCAAGCCTTTGGTCAGCCTGAAGCTATAGTAGAAGACACTTGCCCAAGGTGCCACGCAGTGGGACTGAACCCGGAACCTTGTGGTTGGGAAGTGTGTGTGTGTGTGTGTTCTTAAATGGCTTACAAACATCTTCCACACTGCAACTGTGTATGTGTATACACACATATATACATATTTATGTGTGTGTGTGTGTGTGTTTTATCTGTTTATCCCCCACCACCATTGCTTGACAACCGATGCTGGTGAGTTTGCATCCTCATAACTTAGCTGTTCGGCAGAAGAGACTGATAGAATAAGCACCAGGCTTACAGAGAATAAGTCCAGGGGTCACTTTCTTTGTCTAAAGGGCAGTACTCCAGCATGGCCACTGTCAAATGACTGAAACAAGTAAAAGAATAAAAGAATACCAGAAGAACATTCCGTACCACTAAACCAAGAATGTTCTTTGAATATGTACGATGTATTTCAAGGTTAAATAGTAATTCTGTTTACGTTTGAGTAACAGATATTTTGGTTGGATTATATAGTTATCGGTTTTACACTTCTTTCTATATTCTCTAACTGTCACAACATAGAAACATTTCTCACGGCACCAGCACACAGTTTACAGATGCTTACATTTTTTTTATATTTTCCGTGAATTTTTCATGGGTCCAGCTAGTTATGATTATTATTATTATTATTATTATTATTATTATTATTATATTATTATTATTATTATTGAGTGAGAGAGCAGTGCATGCCATCAAAGTGACACTGGGGTAAAATATACGAAGCCCAGTATACCCATCATGACTACCCGTCTGATAAGGGTACACCAGGCACATGCATCACAACCATATGTGCGCGACATGATGATCTCATATCAAGATAAACAGCACATGACCTTGTAGGTGGGGCCCAGTTAGAATTTTCTTCTGGTCGAGTAACCCATCCTGCTCAAAAGGTCCCTGAGTAAGGGTTGTTTAAGGATGTTGAACGAAACACCCATGTTTCCAGAGGTGAATTATTCAAACCCCAAAGAATCCCTCTCAACACATGGCTATGATACTCCCCCACTACTTCTGCTCGTGATCAGAGATGCACATATCATCAGCCACTAAGGGACATGCTCAACTGGTTAAGGTCAAACAACTGACAAGCAAATCTGTAGTACTGAGCAGAATATTTGCTGTAGCCCATCTTTTATACCAAGACAAAACAATGTACATGATAACACTTCCAATCAGTTAAGATCAGAAGCCATGAGAACCACTGCCTGGTACTGCATCAGGGCATCCACTGCCTGGTACTGCATTATTATTATTATTATTATTATTATTATTACTATTATTATTATTATTAGTCCCATTGCGTGGCACCTTGGGCAAGTGTCTTCTACTATAGCCTCGGGCCGACCAAAGCCTTGTGAGTGGATTTGGTAGACGGAAACTGAAAGAAGCCCATCGTATATATATATATACATATATAGATAGATAGATAGATAGATAGATAGATAGATAGATAGATAGATAGATAGATAGATAGATAGATAGATAGATAGATAGATAGATAGATACACATACATACATACTTACATACATACAAACATACATATATATATATATGTGTGTGTGTGTGTGTGTGTACGTTTGTGTGTTTGTCCCCCCAACGTCGCTTGACAACCGATGCTGGTGTGTTTACGACCCCGACACTTAGCGGTTCGGCAATGGAGACCGATAGAATAAGTACTAAGCTTACAAAGAATAAGTCCTGGGGTCGATTTGCTCGACTAAAGGCGGTGCTCCAGCATGGCCGCAGTCAAATGAATGAAACAAATAAAATAAAAGAACAAGGGAGATAATCAAAGAACGTACCATTGTAATACTTCATGCAAAGTAAATAAATATAACAAATGGAAAATCCTTCAAAAATCCATAAAAATCCTTCAAGAATCCATAAAAATCCCGGATCGCTACCAAAATTTCATCATCTGTTCCTTGTGTCTTTACCAACTTTTCCTGCACGTTTCACCAAATACCGTTTACAACCTTTTGAGTTATTTTCCACACAGACGGACAGACAGAGGGACAGACGAACGAACCCACGCCGATGAAAATATAACCTCCTTCCTTGGCGAAGGTAATAAAAGAATATATATATATACGCAGAAGATTAGACTATTGGAAAAGAAAATTTCCTAACATCGGGCTACAGCAATTAACTTCAGATGCCAAGAACCCTCCTAAATATCCTAGCTGTCCCTAATAACACTGTTTTCAGGAGCTGAACTAAACTGGGTAAACTGACAATCATCCCAGTGTATGGCCACAACAGAGGCAGTCGAAGTGTGAGCTGTTTTCAGTCTAAATAAAAATAATTTGTTCTCATTACACCAGTTTAGGAAAGGTGAGTTGATTAAATCGACCACAGAAATGACAGGTTATTCATTTATTTATTTTATCCAATGCATCCTGGGTAAATTTAGCTAGATCTCATCAAGCACAGAGGAGTCATTAACTTGCAATTTTTAAAGTAAACTTCAATAATCATTTCACTGTAAAAAAGCTTATACAGTACATTTTTAGGATCTTTTCGGTTTGAACGGCAGTTTTTTAAAATAATTTCCACGTAACTAAACACTTTTAAACTTCGTATACTGGTAGAATGTGTTTATAAAACATCTTTTTCTCTTGGCTTTATTGAGAAAATTCTATAGTTTGTAAGATATTTGGGTTTTTTTCTTCAGTTTCTGCAATTTCAACCAATCACTGACGTGTATTGAGGTAAACAACATTCTGTGCCGTATGAATATGTCCCTCGTTTAAGAAACAGATTGGGTTTATTTACATTTGTGAAGAAAAACAAATGATACCCTCCCCCACCCCTAACCCTAACTTTAACCCTAACCCTAAAACAGATTGAAATGCGATAGATCGATACTAGGGTCATAATTATGGGTGACAATTTCATATGACACCGCTAGAAAAAACTGCCGTTCAAACCGAAAAGATCCAAATAACTTGTTCTCATTACACCAGTTTAGGAAAGGTGAGCTGATTAAATCGACCGCAGAAATGACCGGTTATATATTTATGTTTTTTATCCAGTGCATCCTGGGTAAATTTAGCTAGATCTCATCAAGCACAGAGGAGTCATTAAGTTGGAATTTTTAAAGTAAACTTACAACTTGTCTTCAATGATTTTTTTTTTAATCATTTCACTGTAAAAAAGCTTACACAGTACATTTTTAGAGTAAACTTTATAAATTATCATCCATGTTAAATTAGTTTAATCGTGATGCCGCACTCACCACTTAGGTGGGCGCTATACATAACAATACCATAACAATTGCCATATTCTGAACGCCTTACTTCCCTGGGCATGGACACATTGAAACTCCGACGTCTGGCAGCTGACTTGGCAGACACCCATAAAATTATTAACCATCTTACAAACAATAACTCTGAGCACCTTTTCAAACTCCACCTGTCTAACACCCGTGGACATGTTTACAAAGTCAGAAAACAACACTGCTCCCATGACTTTCGGAAACATTTTTTCAGGCTAAGAGTTGCTGAAGCATGGAACAAACTGCCGGCATCAGTTGTTAGTTGTCGGAGCACAGCATCCTTCAAAACTTCCATGCTTCCAGAGATTCGCCAACACTACACCTGATTTTCTCCCCTCCATACACACGCAAGCATGTATCTGACTCATACACTGTTCGCTTTCCAGACATTTGTACATTACTGCATATACTTTATACGCACTTTCTGACAAGTTGTGGTGCACCTGAGCACTGTGTACAATAATTTCATTATTACATTATTATTATACTTAAAAAGAGTTGCTACAAAAAAAAAATTAAGAAACACTACTGTAGACGAACAAGTGTGAAAGACACCGATTCACTTTGTTAAGTGGAAGAGGAAGGAAAATAATCATCCTCTGAAGAGAACACAGATCTAATACATGTAGTGATTTTTCCCCCTTCTTCCTCCATGAATATACAGCGCGTTCGCTGCTTTCAGCACAGTGTTATGCTATCATCAACACTCTACAACTACCACGCTACTAATTTTTGTACAGTAGGAGTCTCGCCGTAAGTCACTCGATCTGCTAGAAATAATAGCAAAATCTCCTTCAAACACCACTACTGTCTTTTATCGATGAGAAAGATAAAAAGGTAATGTTGACCTTAATGTTGACCTTGATGAGACTTATACTTAGAGCGGAAAATAGTGAAAACAATACAACAATTCTGCTAATTCGCCATTCTTGTCCGTTGTCCCCCACCAACATCATTTTGGTACTATTTAAGAAGAGTGGTCCCGGTGCGCGCACTCGCGCAAGCTAGTCGTGACTAGTCGATCCTACGACTACCTAGCAAAGTAAATAAAACACTAAATAATTTTTTTAAAACAAAGTAAATAAAACACTAAGGGTCACGTCTAGGTAGCGCGAGTACGCGATTGCGCGCACCGGGACCACTCTTCTTAAAGAGCACCCATCATTTTTAAGATGCCAATGTGAAATCTGAGAAATGTTGGCTGCTATTTCTTGTAGGTGAAGCGACCTATATCACATCAGAGTCCTAGTTTGAGGAAAGTGAATTGTTTCCCTTTAATTTAATTAAGTGCCCAATGAGAATAACCCTCTTCTGCTACAAGGGAGACAGATCCCTAAACTGGGGCGCGATATATTCTGCAGCTCCAACCTTGCGGCATGGGCCGCAAACCCAGGTATCTATTTCTTTACTACCCACAAGGGACCAAACACAGAGAGGACAAACAAGGACAGACAAAGTCGATTACATCGATCCCAGTGCGTAACTGGTACTTAATTTATCGACCCCGAAAGGATGAAAGGTAAAGTCGACCTCGGCGGAATTTGAACTCAGGACGTAACGACAGACGAAATACCTATTTCTTTACTACCCACAAGGGGCTAAACACAGAGAGGACAAACAAGGACAGACAACGGGATTAAGTCGTTTACATCGACCCCAGTGCGTAACTGGTACTTAATTTATCGACCCCGAAAGGATGAAAGGTAAAGTCGACCTCGGCGGAATTTGAACTCAGGACGTAACGACAGACGAAATACCTATTTCTTTACTACCCACAAGGGGCTAAACACAGAGAGGACAAACAAGGACAGACAACGGGATTAAGTCGTTTACATCGACCCCAGTGCGTAACTGGTACTTAATTTATCGACCCCGAAAGGATGAAAGGCAAAGGCGACCTCGGCGGAATTTGAACTCAGAACGTAACGGCAGACGAAATACCTGTTTCTTTACTACCCACAAGGGACTAAACACAGAGGGGACAAACAAGGACAGACAAAGGGATTAAGTCGATTATATCGACTTCAGTGCGTAACTGGTACTTATATAATCGATCCCGAAAGGATGAAAGGCAAAGTCGACCTCGGCAGAATTTGAACTCGGGACGTAGCGGCAGACGAAATACCACAAAGCATTTCGCCCGGCGTGCTAACGTTTCTGCCAGCTCGCCGCCTCAGGTATCGCCGCCGTTAGGAGAGTAAAATAAATAAAAATGCAGGAGCCTCAACGGCCGCTATTAGTTTGTGCCTCAGGTTGTTCTCGGGCGCTGCACTGCTGATATTTCCTCAGTGAAATCAGAATAATTGCGGCCAATCTGAGAATAAGCCCCACGAGGTGAGATGGCTGCTGCATCGAGTGTTACTGTCCATTATCTTGTCTGCAGGGCATGACCAAACTTGCCATTCGTTCCGCGGTGTACTCCCTTCACTCCATATTCTGCTGCTTAAACTCTACCTTTCTCTTTCCTTATAATAAAATTATGCTTCAATCTTTACGTAAATAAAACTAATTTCGGATCTTTTCGGTTTGAACGGCAGTTTTTTTCTAGCGGTGTCATATGAAATTGTCACCCATAATTATGACCCTAGTATCGATCTATTGCATTTCAATCTGTTTTAGGGTTAGGGTTAGGGTTAGGGGTGGGGGAAAGGGTATCTTTTTTTCGTCACAAATGTAAATAAACCCAATCTGTTTCTTAAACGAGGGACATATTCATACGGCACAGAATGTTTTCACCTACAATAGACGTCATTGATTGGTTGAAATTGCAGAAATTGAAGAAGAAAAAAAAACAAATATCTTACAAACTATAGAATTTTCTCAAGAAAGCCAAAAGAAAAAGATGTTTTATAAACACATTCTACCAGTATACGAAGTTTAAGTGTTTAGTTACGTGGAAATTATTTTGAAAAACTGCCGGTCAAACCGAAAAAAAGCCTATTTTTTCTAAAATGTTCAGGAATTTTTGTTGGGCTGATGTGTCGTGTGTGTGTGTGTATGTGTGTGTGTGCGTGCGTACGCATGTGTGTGTATGTGTGTGCGCGCGCGTGCGTGTGTGTGTGCGCGCGCGTGTGTGTGTGTTCGTGTGTGCGTGCGTGTGTGTGTGTGTGTGTGTGTATGCGTGTGTTGTGTGTGTGTGCAGGCGTGTGCGTGCGTACGTGTGTGTGTGCGCGCGCGTGCGTACGTGTGTGTGTGTGTTAGAGTTTCGCGAATCTTTTTGTCACAAAAAAAAAAAAACACATCCGAATTGAATTTCAGAATTTGCAGGCGAACTTAAACGTTGTCATGGTGATTCGTACGGCGGAAGTTAATTTCACCGGAAGACGGTATGAATACTCTCCCGTTGTTACTGCCGAATCCATCTTACTAACTCTACCGACAAAGCCGGCGATAAAAAGAGATAATTTGCAATTATGGTAAGAGATATTTTTGTAATCGTTTTCATCCTATGCAGGTTGTATGCTTACAGATGCTGTTATTAATTTAAATTGAATGCTTTATCATCGTACTGCAAAAATACCTTCTTTTTGTAGTATTCTATCGTGAAATAAAATAGATATCCGCTCGTATTCTGCATTGTCATCTAGAAGCTTCCTTACAGACAAAATTAGATTTTCTGTAACATGTGCTTTCTCCTAGTAATTTTTTTTTAATGTAGAAAAATCAGGTGAAGACAGGGAAACCCTTTATGCGAATTCCATCCCATGTAAAATGTTTTTTAATTAATGTATTTATTGCATTAAATCATTCTAATTAGCTTAAGACATGTTAATAGTATATTAAAATATTACTCAACAATAAATGGGTTGTCACATGGATTCTGGTAATTTCTATTGTATTATTCATATATTAAATCTATTTAGTAATATCTTGCAAATTTTGCATTAATTTTCCAATTTCCTTTATTTAGTTTTAGGTAAGAGATATAATCAGAGATAGATTTTCATATATTATATATGTACTTTATTGAAAATGGCTTTTTTTTTCTCTTTATCCCGACTTTCAACCCCCCTTTTTAAAAACCTCATCTCCATAAATGGGTTTCTCTATCTTTTTTGTGATTAATTTCAACTTGAATATTCTTTATCTTCTATTTTTACTAATCCTGCAGATATATTTTTAATAGGATGTAATAAATCATTTTATCTTTTATATATATTTTTAATTCATAAATTAATTAATCTTTTCTTTCTTTGTCTACTTCAGTCTTTAAGCAATGGAAACGAAATAAATTATGAAACCCATTTAGAAATACTGAAGATATTTAGATATTTGTCAGAAAAAAATATAATCTCACTGCATAACTATTTCTAATTACTTTCTTAATTGTCACTTTCATTTAAATATTAAGCTCCAACAATTTAAAATATTTTGCCTTTTACAAATCCACATCAGACATGATGACTAATTGCTTATGAAGAATAATTAACCGTGTATATTTTTATGAATATTGACGGTTTTAAGAGGCCAAGACAGTCAATAATAATTTATATGTTGTAATTTTGTTTCGAAATTGCATTTGAAAATGTACTTTAATGGTGTCGTTGATCCATCATCTGTCGATGTTTAGTAAAAGATAAAACCTACTGCAGTGTCACGGTGCCCAACGCTATATTATATTTAATATATTCTTTAAAGATAGTGCTATATTCGTAAGTTTTTCGGGGGTTCAGTTTTGATTCTTCTTTACAAGATGTGCGAGCTTATCCTGATTAAAGAAATCCTTTTTCTAACGACGCCTAGAGCTGTATATTCGACTGTGTCCCCACCTTAATTTGAGGCCTTGTTAGTGTTGCATGGGTATTTTGATTTGTCATGTAACCCATTCCTTGAAAATATTTTTTTTCCGAAATATTCCCTAACTACCGTAGCAAATAAAATACGGTTTACAATTTTTATTCCATCTACTTAGAATATGTAGCATACAATGCAGTCAAGTTTTACCAATTGACCGAATTATAATAATCCATCTGGTCGTAAATACGAGAATGCTGTTGGACTGGGGAATTTTTAAATTGTATTAGGGTAAATGGGCTTGTTAAATCAACGTGCTGTTGAATATGAATTCTCTGATATGTTGAACCCCACCCAACTTCATATTTCATATTTATTTTTATTCAAATTAGTCACTGCCTTTTTTACTTTTAAAATCCTATGTTGCTAGAAATACTAACTTCGGATACCTAGTTTGCGGCATCTTGCATCTCTGGCAGAATCGGTGGAGCATTGGGGGAAAATGCTTAGCAGAATTTCTTGCTGTTCTTTACGATCCGCCTTCAAATGCCACCACAGTCCAATTTTGCCTTTCATTTTCTCATCTTTTGCAACCTTGGATGTAACTGGTGGATGAAGTCCTAACATAAGGGCCCTCTAATTACTCTGGTGATTGTGTAGAATATCCCCTGTTTAACTTGTGTTCTATTGAGTTGTATCAGTTATTGATAATACTGTTTCCTTAATGCCTTGGAATATTATGTTCCTTACATTCTAAGTTCAATTATTCATCAGTCCTGGGTGGATACAGCAACACTAGTCAAATTCTATGGTCAATTTAATTGACTATTTCCTTCCCCAAAATGTTTGTCTTTATACATATGTAAGAAATCCTTAATTGAATAGCCAGTGTAGTGCTGACAACCTTGCTATTATTTGTATAATGGAAATCAGTTTATTGTCTTTACAGTTTTTATTGTCTATTAATACACAATAATAGTAATACATTGGAGTATTGAAAATTGTCATATTTCAGAATATTATTCACTATGTTCATTTAATATACTTACAATATATAAGGTCATTTGGCAAAATGGTTTAATGCAGGGGCAGGGAAACCCACGGTCGCAATTGCCCCTGCAAGTCCATTTTATTGCACCCCGCAGGCTGGTATACTTGTATGTACAAAGTATAGTAAATTTTTCAATTATAAAATTTATAAAAAAAAAATTTTCTTCAAATTTTTTTGTGGCCATTGCCAGTACCGCCTGACTGGCCCCCATGCCAATGGCACGTAAAAGCACCCACTACACTCTCGGAGTGGTTGGCGTTAGGAAGGGCATCAAGCTGTAGAAACTCTGCCTGATCAAGATTGGAGCCTGGTGCAGCCATCTAGTTCGCCAGTCCTCAGTCAAATCGTCCAACTCATTACTAGCATGGAAAGCGGACGTTAAACGATGATGATGATGATTCCTATGCTTATTTTCAACATAGGTCATGTTTCTACTACAACTTAAAAGGGTTAGATACGCACAGAAAACCGTCCAGTAATTGCCATTTGAATGGAAATTTTTGCTTTTACTATAAAACATATTACTAGGTTTGTACTATACCCTTGAGACCCAACTACACTCTAGCTGAAAAATATAGAGTACCTCATAAGTATCAGTGGCAGCATTAATGAAGATGTTATGCATTAATGTATATCGAATTATACATAGATATATACAAGATTTACAGATATAAGAGTGATCTGCCAGCGGACCTTTTTCTTTGGAAATTTTTGCCCGCTACACTAACAGTTTCCCCACCCTTGGTTTAATGTAATGGGTTCTATTTTGCCTGATCAATTTCCAGGTATGTTAAAATGGATGAAATAAAGTAAGGAATAGGTTTCCTAGTGAAGTCACTGAAAATAGATATGCTAGTTATATAATTATGCTTAATTAATAGTTGAGTATTGAGATTTTTTAAATATATTTTGTCAAGTTGATATTACAATCTCTTGCAATTTTATGAATGAAATTAATGACTTTTATTTTATTTTAAGCTTAGCTTCTATGCTTCTTTGAAATCATATTCAGTTGTATCATTTATTTCTTTCAGCAAACTCCAATCATTTTATTAAAAGAGGGCACAGATTCCTCCCAAGGAAAGCCCCAAATCCTTAGTAACATTATGGCCTGTCAAGTTGTGGCAGATGCTGTGCGTACCACTCTTGGTCCTCGGGGAATGGATAAACTAATTGTGGATTCTCAAGGTAAGGTTTCTCATTTTTTATTAAAAAAAAAAAAATACTTGATTTGCGAGTTGAAGTAGCTGTGTGATTTGGAAGATCATTTTGTAACCATGTGGTTATGGCTTGATCCCACTACACAGCATCTCTGGTACATGTCTTCTTTCAACATGAAGTAGCCCTAAATATGGTTCCCTAACCCATTAGCATTTAAACCGGCCATATCTGGCCAAAAATATTCTATCTGTTTTATGTTCAAACTGGCCTGATCTGGTCTCTCACACCAACCCTACAATATTGTTTTAAAAATTAACAGCTACCTCATCAAAATCTCATAGCTACAAAGGTAATGCATGATTAGTTCAAAACAATGTAGATGAAAAGGCATTAATTTTGGCAGAATAATACGAACCCTAAAGGGCTAAAGCAATGGGAACTTTTATTTATTTTGTCATTTTCAGTTAATCCCTTAACTTTTATGTTGCTCAGTCAAAAATAATTCCTTTTATTCACATTGCTTTGAATTAATCATGGATTATCTCATAGCTTTGAGATTTTGATGATGTGATTGTTTATTTTTAGGATGACATTGTAGGGAAGGTGTGAGAGACAGGATCTGGTTGGTTTGAACATAAAATGGGTTGAAAATTTTGGTTGGATATGCTTCTTTTTAAATGCTAAATGGTTAAACAAGTTTTCTGCTTTTTAAATAAGGCACCTTATTTCTTTATTATCCAGACTATTTTATTACAAAAGCGGTGTTGTAAAACATAGCAAAGACCCTGATATTAATGTTATTACCACTTTGAATGTGTCAAAAGCATGTTCAGACATTTAGTATATTCGAGCTGAGAAATATGGTAGTTAGCTCTACAAATTAAAAGGGGATTGGGGTAGGGTTCTATTCTTTATACTTATCACAGCTTAGTGCCTTCACCCCATAATTTAATTATCTGATACTAGCAGTATCGCCCGGCGTTGCTCAGGTTTGTTTCGACCCTTTAGAATTGGAATTTTTGAAAAGTAAAAAATTTTGCATTATGTAGCTTGTTATTCTCTTTAAGTGAACATTTTTCTGGTTGAAATACACCGAAAAATGGCAACACAGCAGTAAAAAAAATCGTTAAAAATAGGGATTTTCATAGAAAAAAAAGCACTTTTTTGTTGTAAATAATTTTTGGTCTTAACATGGTCCAATTTGAATTTTTTCTTCTACAGAAGGAAGAGCAAGCCTTCTATCATACTCTCGATTTTGGTCAATTTGCACCGCAGGGTCTCCGAGGAGATAGTGTTAGTTGAAGGCTGCCATACACAGACAACTTCAGCTTTATATATATATAGATTAATCTCAAGCTTTAATGTTTTATACCTGATGAAGGAGTGTGCACCAGGGCAATGGCAAGTCTTTGAAACCATCAGCGTGACCATGATTTGACCCTCAGTAGGAATGCTTTACTTTTGGAATGGTCTTAATGTGACATCTTGTAAATTAAGATTATGTATTGTGGAATAATTTTTGTGTGGTAGCATGAATTATCATATTTCCCATATCATAAAATTCAAGTGGTAACACATTGCCTATTAGCAGAGTATATTGGGCAGCAAGTTTGAACAGTTTAATCTCATATAGAACAAATTAATTGTGCATTGATGGTTCACTTGCAGTTAGTGATTCTGCAAAGAAAGGGGCTTGGAAGTGCCACTATAAAAGGCTGCTAAATGTAGAGAACACAGGAGAATTTTCCTAATGTGAGACCATCTATCCAAATAGTAACTTGATAGATAAAGCAATTGTAGATATGAAGACAGAGAAAGCCTCCCTATCAGGAATCACCACAGAGAAGCTTAAAATATCTGGCAGAATGGGATATGTTCTAGCCATATCATCATTGTTTAATGTCATTTTCCATGCTGGCATATGTTAGACGGTTTGACTGAGGTCTGTAGAGCCAGTGGCTGCACCAGGCTCCAATCTGATCTGGCGATGTTTCTACAGCTGGATGTCCTTCCTAACGCCAACCACTCTAAGAGTATAGTGGGTGATTTTTATGTGCCACCGGCACAGGAGCCAGTCAAGCAGGCCCGGCATCGATCACGTTCGGATAGTGCTCTTTACGTGCCACTGGCATCAGCTAAAAAATACTTAATCAGGTCATTTATTAAGGGATCTTACCTAGTGACTGGTAAAATAAAAACTAGTTTCCTTCTGGGTGTTACATATACCTGAAGTCTCTGTATCCAGTTTACTGCCTTTTAAATGTATTGTCTATTAACACATAAGTAGCTGCTACTAGCTATTTCAAAGACAACACTATTTTCATAGGAAGGTTGGCTATCATTTCTACTCTTAGCTGCCATAATTTCACTTACTAATATTTATGTAATAGTTGATTACTTCAGTTATCCTTGAGAGGCTTGTTAACTAAAACATCCAGTTTGTTGTAACTGCAAGGATAATGCTTGCTTAATATTTGATTGCTCTGCTTATGACCAGACTTTCGCTTCTCAATGCTTTCTCTTGTTTTCTTTATTCACAAATCCTTTTTCAGTTGATAGTGGTCCACTGTTGCTCGAATGGTTGCCATCCTTTATTTACATATTCTGCAATATGTAGCTTATAACTAATTATGTGTATCTGGCTTTTCTGTTATCAAACCTTTTCAGTGGTTCTCAACCAGGCCCCATATAAATTGTTAATATTTATGTGCAATAAATTTGTTATACTTTCACAATACATAAAATATTTTGACAAATTTTTTAATATAATTCCTATTAATATTTAAGTACAAAAAATATAATTGGATTTTTTTAACCCTTTAGCATTCAAGTTACTGTCAAATGTAATGCTTATTTATTCACATTGTTTTGAATCAACCATGCATTATCTCATAGCTTCAAGATTTCAATAATGTGATTGCTTATTTTTCAGAATTACATTGTGGGATAGGTATGAAAGGTTGGATCTGGCCAATTTGGGCATAAAACAAGTAGAATATTTGGGTCGGTTTGAATGCTAAAGGGTTAAGCATCAAATGGTTATGAGGGTCCACCAAAGGTAAAGTAAGAATCAAAAAGTCCATAAGCAAAACATTTATTGAGAATCACTGTTGTAGATAATTATTGGCTTAACAGTTGGTATAAACCATTATTGCTGAGTGAGAAAAACAAATGACTTTGTAAATTTTTTTTTTACTATCAGTACATTTACAAAATTACTGTGTTAGCCATAATACAGGGATGTATTTATTACATGTGAATTGTAAGTGTAGGCTTACATTCTGGGACAAGGGTTCTGATGAGGACTGGTCAGTCATCAACTGCATTCTACAACCTGAGCATATGGTAATAACAAGCAAAGATGGCTTTGAGTTTTTTGGGGGTTTTTTTTCTCCCCCAGAAATGAAACAATTTTATGACCTGGGAAATATGGTAGTTGGTACTACAAATTAAAAAAAAGGGAGGTGAGTTGTCTTTTAAATGACTCTTGAACCAAACTACAATAAATTGTCTGGGAGGCTATGAATGCTATTTTCAATGTTTATAATGGTTTCTTGATTTTATTTTTAGGAAAAGCCACAATATCTAATGACGGTGCTACTATTGTAAAGTTATTGGACATTGTCCACCCTGCTGCTAAAATGTTGGTTGATATTGCTAAATCTCAAGATGCAGAGGTTTGTTCAGTATATATTTTAATTAAATTTTTAGCTTAGTTTCTTCATGTGTAGTTACCGTTTCTCACTGTCTGTTCCTTTATATACTTAAATATCAAATCCATGAATTTTAAACTCTAATAAAATAAATTGCTGAAAGTTAATTGTGTAGCACCTCAGTGAAACTAGATCATGATTTAACTCTATTACATATTACTGTATTTCAACTTTGTCTTATATAAATATTAAATATACAAGATTTTAAAATGGTGATATTATCTTTTGTGCTTTAAACTTTTAATTAAACGGAATTTTTTTTTAAAATTTTAATTAAAGTGATAAACGAAACCTTGTGATATTTATCATCACCATCATTGTTTAATGTCCGCTTTCCATGCTAGCATGAGTTGGACGATTTTGACTGAGGGCTGGCAAACCAGATGGCTGCACCAGGCTCCAATCTTGATCTGGCAGAGTTTCTACAGCTGGATGCCCTTCCTAAAGCCAACCACTTCGAGAGTGTAGTGGGTGCTTTTTACGTGCCACTGGCACGAGGGCCTGTCGGGCGGCGTTGGTTACAATCACGCTTGAATGGTACCCTTTTACGTGCCATGGCACGGGGGCCAATCTGCTAATAACAATAATATAGTTAGATGTGCTTTTGCTGAAAAAAACAGAAGACGTTAAGCAAAGATACTTCTTTTTAGCATTAGTTAGTTAGCCCTTATTTGAATTAATCATGGTAATTATCTTTTTATCTTCAGGTTGGTGATGGCACTACCAGTGTTGTTCTTTTGACTGCAGAATTCCTTAAACAAGCAAAACCATTCATTGAAGACGGAGTTCATCCACGTATAATCATTGGCGCTTTTAAGAAAGCTGCTAATATGGTGAGTATAGTTCTTCCATAATCTTACTTGGCTTGCACTTAGATAGGTTTTGTTTATCATTTGAAAAGAATTAAAAGTTTTAAACTAGGCTGATTTAATTTTGGTAAACGCCTAAAATAGTTGGGTGGGGGTGTTACTTTTACATGAGACAGTTTATGGTATTTTATATGTAGTTTCTCTCTAAAACTGCAGAAAATTGATCCAATATATGAAAGAAATTTACTGAAACTGATAATAAATAATGGACTTAGATATGGCATGATTGCATGCCATTAAAGTTTCCTTTGCAATTACCATATATACTCTAGTAATAGTTGATCTTGTAAAAGTCACCCACCACCACTATTTTTGGACAAAAAATTGGGAATTTTCCATTGGTCCCATATAAAAGCCGACCCTAGTATAACATTTGTGGGTCAAGGTAGTGTATTATCCTGTATGTAGAAATAACAGTTACAAAATTGTGTGGCTACCTTACTGTAGTCTGCTCTTTAGGTGGAATGCTTGGTGCTGATAGTAAAGCACCATTTAATAGCAAGCACTACACATCCGTTGATGAATGCTACATCACCATTACTAAAATGAATGCACAGGATATGCTGCAAGCATGCATATACATCTTCAAACACAATAAACATGCATCATACTTAGTGAGAAACGTGTTCCACTGACGGCACTATTGACAAACACCACTGTCTGAATTCATACAAAGGCATGACTTAGGTAAACCTGAAAACATTCAATCAATTGCTAGGTCAGTGGTTCCCATACAACCGTTATATTTTCCTCACCTCCAAATACAATAAACACATGCGTCATATATTCGTCTTTTTACATGGTGACAAACGTGTTTCACAGGCAGCTGTATCGGCGAGCAACAGCAAACACCACTGTATGACTTGGGTAAGCCTAAAAGTAAAAGGCATGGAACCCTTGATAACTTTCAGGGATCCCTGGGGTTTTGCAGAACACTTTGGGAGTCCCTGTTCCAGATTAACTAATCTACACCATATTATGGACATTTACTGGCAACTGCAGATGACATTCTGCAACTTTTTTTTTTTTTTCTTCTTTTTTCATTTCTGTTGGGGGCAACATATACACAGAACAAGACACACTTTACCTTATAAAAATTGTATAAATACTTGGTCATTGAGCAGCTAAGAGAGGGCAAATAGAATTAATTTGGTGCTTAAAAACATGATTTAAATACTCATAAATATAGTATTGTTTGAGAATATTAAAATAACTTTCATTAACTTTTTATTTTAGGCTGTTGCTAAATGTAAAGAGATTGCAGTGAAAGTAAAGAAAGATGACCAAAAGTAAGTTTCAATTGTAATATGCCTACATTTTTTTCATAAAATTTTTTTGAATTTGTTAGTGTTTGTTATTGATACATATTTTAATATATATATATATATATAAATAAATTACCACACAAGAACATGTAGCTTCAACCGTGTCTTCTGACGTGAATTTGCTACCCAGGTATCGATTAACCGAATTATCAATACTAGGATAATTCATTCACATACTTATATATATATATATATAAATTTAATTAGAGGTTATGTTAACCACATGAAAGGGTGGTTACATCCAAAGAAATACTGGTTCAATACCTAGTATTGTTGGGGAATGAAATACCCTTAAAACAATAGGTATATATTAAGCATATAGTTTATATCCAGTTAAAAGAAGAAAAGAAAATGGAGATAAGGAAGTTAATAATTATTTATTAACAAATTGGTCATCACCTCTTACAGCCATTTCAACTAATACTTAATAATCTAATTACAGATTTGTACATCAAATTTGCATTTTTTTCCCCTCTGATGAAACTACGCTTATGTCACATAAATGCAAAATGAATGTACAAATTTGTAATTAAATTATTGAGTATTAATTGAAACGGCTGTAAGAATTTGTTAATCATAAATAATTGTTAACTTCCTTATCTCCATTTTCTTATAACATTTATATATATATATAAAGAGATTTTGTCATTGTAAAAAAATGAGAGTTGAAATATGTAGTGTTAATGGGGTTTTGAGCTTGATGTATTTGTTATAATTCATTGGATGTACATTTTTACTCAATTACAGCCCAAAATTTGTGATGTGTCACTTGACCTTTAAATGACGGTCAGCCGAAAAGTTCATAGGCTGTTCAAAATATTCTTATGGAATGTGACCAGATGAGGTTTTTTTTATTTTTCAAAATAGTTCCTACTTACAAGAACTATTTTTCCATTGGTGTTGCAGTGCTTGGATCACATTGGTGAAGAAGCTTTCATCCTGTTAGTCAAAAATAAAGGGCCAACAACAGCAGATATGACATCATCTGCGATATTAGTTCCCAGCCAAGTGTTTTTTTCATGCTGGGGTACATGATAATCAGAAGGAGTCAAATCAAGAGAATAGCTGGGGCAGGGATCTACTGGTTCAAAGTCACAGTCATGCACACCAGCCCTTGAAAGCAAGGTTTTTTTTGTGCTGGAACATTGTCCTGATGAAACAAAATCCCATTTGTTTGGTTTTTTTTTGGTCTTGATAGCCTTTCTTAACTGCCTCAACATGTTGGCATCGTACTTTCCTTTGATGTATGACTCTTTTGAAGACATCAATAAACACAATGCCTTTTGTATCCCAAGGAACAGGCCATCACCTTCCCTGCTGATGAAACAAGCATGACCTTATTTGGAGCAAGTGAGGAGAGGTGTTTCCACTGGATGGAATGTATCTTTGTCCCTGGCTCAAAGTGATGAACCTAACACTCATCCTGACCTAGGAAACTTTCAAAGAAGCCAACTGGATGTGCCATAGACAATGTCAGGTTTTCCTGTGCTGTGGTCAGCCTGGTGCACTTTTGATCAGATGTCAGGTGTAGCACCCACCAAACAGAATATTTGCTGTGGTCAACCTGGTGCACTTTTGATCAGATGTCAGGTGTAGCACCCACCAAACAGAATATTTGCTCTGGTCAGCCTGGTGCACTTTTGATCAGATGTCAGGTGTAGCACCCACCAAGCAGAATATTTGCTCTGGTCAGCCTGGTGCACTTTAGATCAGATGTCAGGTGTAGCACCCACCGAGCAGAATATTTGCTCTGGTCAGCCCGGTGCACTTTAGATCAGATGTCAGGTGTAGCACCCACCAAGCAGAATATTTGCTCTGGTCAGCCTGGTGCACTTTTGATCAGATGTCAGGTGTAGCACCCATCAAGCAGAATATTTGCTCTGGTCAGCCTGGTGCACTTTAGATCAGATGTCAGGTGTAGCACCCACCGAGCAGAATATTTGCTCTGGTCAGCCTGGTGCACTTTTGATCAGATGTCAGGTGTAGCACCCACCAAGCAGAATATTTGCTCTGGTCAGCCTGGTGCACTTTTGATCAGATGTCAGGTGTAGCACCCACCAAGCAGAATATTTGCTCTGGTCAGCCTGGTGCACTTTTGATCAGATGTCAGGTGTAGCACCCACCAAGAAGAATATTTGCTCTGGTCAGCCTGGTGCACTTTAGATCAGATGTCAGGTATAGCACCCACCAAGCAGAATATTTGCTCTGGTCAGCCTGGTGCACTTTAGATCAAATGTCAGGTGTAGCACCCACCGAGCAGAATATTTGCTCTAGTCAGCCTGGTGCACTTTTGATCAGATGTCAGGTGTAGCACCCACCAAGCAGAATATTTGCTCTGGTCAGCCTGGTGCACTTTTGATCAGATGTCAGGTGTAGCACCCACCAAGCAGAATATTATCAGCTCTCTTCAAAAGATAAACTAATAGCACTGGATTTTTGATTTAAAGTCAATTGCCTTTCTTCCGTCTCCATGTAGTGAACATGATCAATGTTTTCTTCAGTGCTGGCAGTTGCAGGATGTCAAGACCTTGGGTCATCTTCAGGACTCTTCCATTGCCTCCTAAATCCAGCTGCTCACTTTTGCACTGTTGATAAAATGCAAGTGAAATTATACAATTGGTCAGAGTAGTATAGGACTCATTATTGGAACTTACACTTGTATACACTTTGTTTCACAAAGTAATGAATGACTATTTCTTGCTTGATGCTTCATCTATTTATATATATTTTTGCCTAGGGAATTACGCAATTTACTGGAAAAATGTGCTGCCACTTCTCTTAGTTCCAAACTTGTTGCTCACCAGAAGGAATTCTTTGCTAAGATGGTTGTCGATGCTGTTATGTTGCTTGATGAATTACTACCTTTAAATATGATTGGCAAGAAGAAAGTGCCTGGAGGTGCACTTGAGGTAAATATTCATCTTTTGTAATTCGGCTACGTTGGAAATTTGATCTATTTGTTCCTTTGTTAAATAAACATTTACACTTAACCTTTAAGATGCTATTATCGTATGCCAGTATGTTATCAATCAGTAAAGCCTAATTTCAATTATTGATTGGTCTCTTGATGCCCTTACATTCTTGGCAAATTAAAATCTATGCCAGGGTTTCAATTTCTAATTGAACCCTTTCTCTTGTTCTCTAATGTTAAGAGGTTAACCCTCTCGTTACCAACCCGACCAAAACCGGCTCTGGCTCTGAGTTCAAATGTCTTATTTTCATAAGTTTTGAATTAAAATCTTCCACCAAACCTCAGTCACAATTTATGTTCCTAACACTAGCTGAATAATAACTTAAGTTATTTTACTAAATTCTTTGTTATATTGAAAGTAATTGAAAGAAACACAGAGCATCTCAAAATAAATACAGTAACAAAAGGGTTAAAATATTGCTATTTACCATCACCTTTTCAATAAGCTTAATTTCAAATTTACTAAATAAGCTCATTATTAGAATGGTGCAGTATTCTAGATGTTGTCTGTCTAATGGTACAAGAACACTTTCTGATTTATTTGAAAAACTGAGAAATTAATTGTAGGATAAGGTTTATTGAAATTATGATGGGTGACTTCTGTTTTCCTGAACAAAAACCTACTAGGAAAGTCTTTTTATCATCATCATCATCGTTTAACGTCCGCTTTCCATGCTAGGATGGGTTGGACGTATGACTGATGGCTGCACCAGGCTTCAATCTTGATCTGGCAGTTTCTACAGCTGGATGCCCTTCCTAACGCCAACCACTCCGAGAGTGTAGTGGGTGCTTTTACGTGCCAGTATTTAATTAGCTAATCCATCTCAGCTGACATAAATCTGCTTAAGTGAAAAATTTAATTACAAGACAACCTGTATTTGTACATAGTTTTTGAAGATATTGTAAATTATGTTTTTTTTTGTTTTTTTTTATTTGTAGGACTCTAAATTGTTTGCTGGAGTAGCATTTAAAAAAACCTTCAGTTATGCTGGATTTGAGATGCAGCGGAAGAGTTATGAAAGTCCAAAGCTTGCTTTATTAAATGTAGAACTTGAATTGAAAGCTGAAAAAGAAAATGCTGAAGTGAGAGTTGATAATGTAGAGGTAATTATTAATTTTATTGTTAATCTTATCACACAGCTCTAGCTGTGATTTTGCGTTGAATTTTGGTATTTTTTGTTTTGTATTCTGTGAAGTTTACTTTTAACCAATGACCTGGTAGTCTTATATTATAAATTCCATGACTATACGAGATGTGTTTAGTAGTCATGATGTTCTCAGATGCTTTCTCAATGTAAATGACTGTCCTGTTAGAAACGAGACATTCAAAAGAAATGCAGACAGTCCAGTATCAAGCTCATCATCATCATTTAACGTCCGTTATCCATGCTAGCATGGGTTGGACAGTTCGACAGGGGTCTGGGAAGCCATGGAGGTTGCACCAGGCTCTAGTCTGATTTGGCAGTGTTTCTACAGGTGGATGCCCTTCCTAACGCCAACCACTCCGAGAGTGTAGTGGGTGTTTTTTATGTGCCAGAACAGGCTGGCAAACAGCCACAATTGGTTGGTGCTTTTACGGGTCACCAACGCGGATGCCAGTCAGGCGGTGCTGTCACCGGCACGGGTGTCTTATGAAAATATAATTGTTGTGTGAATTTGAATGAAATTTGCTGATACAGTGATTGTTGGTGTTCGTTGTGAAGATTTGACGACCTGTGTTTTCACACACGGTCACCAGATATTGATATTTGGGCATTGTTTCCGAATTAAATCATTAACAGATTGTATCAGTGAGTTTTAACTTACCACTTGCAGCATTAACTGATGTTGTGCTTGAAAGTCAAAAGAAGAAAAAAGATTTGGAGAAATTTTCTTGATAAAAGGCAAAAAAATATACACACATGGTACAAACAGAATGTTTTTCCTAAAATGGAGTTAAACTTAATCATACAAAAGAACGTTTAGTTTCAGGTTTTTATTCCCAAACAGCACTATTTGAATTATAGTTCAGGATTTAGAGACCTGCAGATTTATCCGTGATATAGAACTTTTCAATGTTACAGGACATAGCAATATAATAATAATAATAATAAACATTGTGTACAGTGCTCAGGTGCACTACAACTCATCTAAAGTGCATATATAATCAGGTGTAGTTTCGACGGATTTCAGAAAGCATGAGGGCCTTAAAGGATGCAGTGTCATGGCAGTCAACAACTGACGCAGGCATATCTTCAGCTAAGCCATCTAACAGAACTGTTTTTGTGTGTGCATGCATCATCATTGTTGTTTAACGTCCGCTTTCCATGCTAGCATGGGTTGGACGATTTTGACTGAGGGCTGGCAAACCAGATGGCTGCACCAGGCTTCAATCTTGATCTTACACATATTTTTCTTTTACTTTTCATTGTCTTTGAGGAAAAAATATATAATTCTGATTGATTAGTAGTTGTAAACTAAAAATAATTCATCTACAACAGATGAAGCATAAAAATATGTAAATAAGTAATTAAGAAACATACACTTGTTATTTTAAATTAATTCCAGACTTACCATTTATTACAATCTGTTAATATTTAAAATCAATTTGATATGTAATATTGAATTTTAAAATTTTTTCCCCTTACAGGAATATCAGTCTATTGTGGATGCAGAATGGTCTATTCTCTACGATAAATTGGAAGCTATCCATAAAAGTGGGGCCAATGTAGTTTTGTCTAAATTACCAATTGGAGATGTAGCAACACAGTATTTTGCTGATAGGTATGTCTTTCTATAAACACAAACATTAACCCTTTATCATTCAGGTCAAATGTAATGTTTATTTACTCAGGTAGTTTTGAATGAATTGTGCATTATCCCATAGCAGCAAGACTTTGATACATCATCATTGTCGTTTAACGTTCGTTTTCCATGTTAGCATGGGTTGGATGGTTCAACTGGGGTCTGGGGAGCCAGGAGGCTGCACCAGGCTCCAGTCTGATCTGGCAGAGTTTCTACAGCTGGATGCCCTTCCTAATGCCAACCACTCCGTGGGTGTAGTAGGTGCTTTTTATGTGCCACCGGCACAGGTATCACAACTACAATTTCCATTTGACTTTTTTGATGTTGATGTACTTGACTCGATAGGTCTCCTCAAGCACAGCAGGTCGCCATACGATTGTTTTTAAAATGGCATTGTAAAGTAGGAAAGGCTAGAGTATTTGGGCAGCATATGGCTGGTTTAAATGCTGATGGATTGATGTGATACTGTGTTCATATTATGAGGGAGTTAGTGTGTGTGTGTTTGTATGTATAGGATTTTATAACAGTTTGCTAATTCTTTGGTTGTGAAGAATTATTTCCTAAACTCATCTGTTTTGCTTATGACACTTCCAAATATATGATGCCTTTGATTTAATATGTGCGTACCAATTATTGAGTGGTTATTTTCAGCTAAACACTACTTCATTGGTTGAACAAATAATCAAACTTGTAAGACTATAATCATTCTTCTCTGCTATAAAATATAATGTGTGAAGGTTTAATATATAAGATGGCACGTAAAAAGCACCCACTACACTCCACGAGTGGTTGATGTTAGGAAGGGCATCCAGCTGTAGAAACTCTGCCAAATCAAGATTGGAGCCTGGTGCAGCCATCTGGTTCGCCAGCCCTCAGTCAAAATCGTCCAACCCATGCTAGCATGGAAAGCGGACGTTAAATGATGATGATGATGATGTATACAGCTTGAGAGAAAGTAATTAAGACAAAGTATTTAGTGTAGTCGTAAACCTTTGATTGGAGTGAAAGATAATGAATTGCGGAACCATTAGTGGTGGGAGTTTATATAATACAGTTTAGTGGAGAAATTGTTGTTGGTGTGTGTGTGTGTAGTTTTAAAGGTTGTGACAGTAGTGAAAGGAATACATAGCCCAGCGTTGAGTCGATTTAATATGGAAGTATTTCCTCTTTCTGTCGTCTGACAATACGACTTTTATTTTTTAGAGACATGTTTTGTGCTGGCCGTGTAGTTGATGATGATCTTCATCGAACCATGAAAGCTTGTGGTGGTGCCATCTTAACATCAGTTCAAAAGATGACTGAGAAAAATCTTGGAAAATGTGAACATTTTGAAGAACAGCAAATTGGAGGCGACAGGTAACTGATTAACTTATTGTGTTTTATGCAGCCTTAACTCTATCCTCTAAAGAAATTCTTGTGTTTATGTATATAACAGGAATATGTTTTCTTTTCCTTTAATATTGCTACCAAATGGGTTTGTTAACAATAAAACTATCTTAAACATCTTTACCTGAAGACACAACACCTCCCACAAAAAAAATATGCTTGGCATTGGAAATCTATAAACTTGATTGGTTGAGTCCGATATGAATTAACCCGTTTACTATTATGTTTCTAATTTATCTCACCCTTCTGCGTTTTAATTTAAATTCCAAAATACTTGTGAATTTAGACTGATTTCATAAAGCTTGTTTATTAAGCTGATGTTTCAGTCACAACTTAGCCAAAAGTTCTTGCATAAATTTCGCAATTTTTGTTATGGTTGTTTGAATACATAAACCAACTCGAAAACCATAGTTTTGTTTATTAGATGGCTCCTTAAATATAGTTCTATTCAACCGATTTGTCTTCGTTTTCTTTCTATTTACATTTTACATAGCGAATAGACTCCATTATTATATGATCTCTATATATATAAACGGCAAGATGTCTGCATGTGTGCCCTTTATACAAATCCACAATTTTTCAGTTAGAGGGCTCGTACTTTCTACAGTCGTTCAAAACCGTCCAAGGGTGGTCGTGCACATCTTTACATTTCCCCAGTCACCCCGCAAAGCCATTAAGAAATCAATAGAAGTGACTTTTTTGTGAATTTTCTATCCAAAACCCAATCAAAATGCCCGAAACTTGATACGCCAATTGAATGCCAGCTAGCTGTATGTGATTGGTCGGAGATTTGGACAGTACTTGCGTGTATGTGCACACGCACGCGGCTGTATATGCATGCACTAGCACTATGACCCGGCAACGCCAGGTCATAGTGCTAGTATATGATATACTTGAAGTGAAAATAGATGATTTTTTGAGTCATATGAATGACAGACCATCCCTTTTATTATTATTATTATTATTATTCTTTCTTTTTAATCCTCTGAAAATCTTTACATTTTGCTGCGTATGATAATCATTCATATTCATAGTTATTACTAATCTGAAGCTTATCTAATGTTTACAAATGGATAAAGGTTATATTGAACAGATGTTTTGAGTAAATAAATCATCTGCATCACAATAATCAAATATATAATATATACACTCAGCAAAGTTTTCGACATTCTTCATATTCTATTACTGGTTATTAGATATTGCATGAAAGTGTTTCCTGGTGATTTTACTTTAAAAGTACTTGAAATATTGTTGTTCAACTGTAATTTGTTTTGATTGCAGTGTTGTTTAGTAAGCTCTATTATAGTACTAGTAACTGAATTGTTGGTAATGTCTCTTACTTGGTTCGATATCATTTCCAAAAGGCTTATTTATCTGGAATACCACATACAAGTCAACTGGATGTCTGCTATTGTCATACAGTGTTACATTTGTGGAATACTAAAACTGTTGTATCAACAAGTTGAACTGTTCTTGTTTTACTTTGATGCTATTTTGGTTTCATGAGAGTTGTTCCGTCAAATTTATTTGGTAGAACTTAGTCTTTGAAACCAACATTGTCTCTGTGCTAAGCGTTACTCCTCTACATTTGTAGAAATTTTTGATTTGTCCATAAAACTAATAAAAATATTTATCTGATTCTTTATGACTGAGTTGGTATTTTGTGCTTAGATCTTACAAGGAATCTGAATTTATGGGTGATACCTTATCATCAGAAAACTTAGTGCTGGGTGATAAAATTATATCAAAAGGTCATTTTTACCTTTCGTTTCTCCTACTTCTATTAAAATACATCTGTTCCGGTTAATTTGAAAATCAGTAAAGAATTTTTAGGGATTTAGTCAATATCTTCCTTAAGCCTTTAGCATCCACATTACTCTGTCAAATGTAATGCTTATTTACATTGTTTATTTTTAGAATGACATAGTAGGATAGGTATGAGAGGCCAGTTCTGGCTGATTTGAACATAAAACAGGTGGAATATTTGGGCTGGATATGGCCAGGTTGAATGCTAAAATGTTAAGCCAAAAATTTTTACACAAAATATAATTTTTAGTAGACTTTGTATTAATTGATATGAATTTATTAAATAATATCTTGTTCAGTATTAAATGTAACACTATGGGTGGTGTTTCCTTTCTTAGTCTTTAGAATTATTTGTTTTTGAAAATATTGAATGAATGCTTTGAGCTAATTAAAGTCTTATCTTCTAACTGTATTTAATAAACCTAGTACCTTTAACACAGTGTTATTGATTAACTAATAATTTTGTATATACATCATTATGATTAACAATGTTCATTAATAACATGATTTGTTTTTTATATATACAGTGTACCACAGTTTAAGACAACTGGATGCCTAATATTGTCATACAGTATTGCGTTTGTGGAATATTAAAACTAATCTGGTTACACGAGAGTTGTTCTATCAAACATAATATGGTAGAACTTGATAAATGAAACCTACATAACATTCTATTAATATTCTTACCCCACTGTATTGGTATAATTCTTATCATCATCATCGTCATCATTTAATGTCTGTTTGAACAGATTGACTGGGCTGGCACACAGGAAGGCTACCTCAGACTCCAGTCTGATTTGGCATGGTTTTCTGCGGTTGGATGCCCTTCCTAATGCCAACTACTCAAAGAGTGTAATGGGTGCATTTACATGCCACCAGCACGAATTGGTGCTTCATTGCTTTGATCTTGTAAGGCAGCTGAATGTGTGTGTGATGGGATGAATATATTTGCTGTATCTAATATTTCATTTCCTGTTCACCTCACTAATTTATATCTTGTGTTTTTAAAATGATTATGATGATGATATTGTGGTCAATTATTTTAACCTTTCTAATTCATTACATATTAAGTTGATTGTCTGTCTCGTTTACTTGTAGCTTATCAAACATACACCTTGATTACCAGTTTTCTTTTACAGTCCATGAATCACAAAATACTTGGTTTCACTAGTCGTTGTTAGCGTCACTATTATCTCAAATATATTAGTCATCAGAATTGGTTTATGACTGACAATTTCCAAAGGGCTTATTTATCTGAAATACCACATACAAGTCAACTGGATGTCTGCTATTGTCATACAGTGTTACATTTGTGGGATACTAAAACTATTGTATCAACAAGTCGAACTGTTCTTGTTTTACTTTGATGCTATTTTGGTTTCATGAGAGTTGTTCTGTCAAATTCATCTGGTAGAACTTAGTCTTTGAAACCAACATTGTCTCTGTGCTAAGGTTTACTCCTCTACATTTGTAGAATTTTTAGATTCGTCCATAAAACTAATAAAAATATTTATCTGATTCTTTATGACTGAGTTGGTATTTTGTGCTTAGATCTTACAAGGAATCTGAATTTATGGGTAATACCTTACCATCAGAAAACTTAGTGCCCCGTGTGCATTCACTTATCTACTTTATTAAATAGTCTAATTATTAAACAATGCTGGGTGATAAAATTATATCAAAAGGTCATTGTTACCTTTCATTTCTCATACTTCTATTAAAATACATCTGTTCCAGTTAATTTGAGAATCAGTAAAGAATTTTTAGGGATTTAGTTGATATCTTCCTTGAGCCTTTAGCATCCACATTACTCTGTCAAATGTAATGCTTATTCACATTGGTTTAAATTACTTATGTATTCAATATTTCAATGATGTGATTGTTTATTTTAGAATGACATAGTAGGATAGGTAGGAGAGTCCAGATCTGGCTGATTTGAACGTAAAACAGGTGGAATATTTGGGCTGGATACGGCCAGGTTGAATGCTAAAATGTTAAGCCAAAAATTTTTACACAAAATATAATTTTTAGTAGACTTTGTATTAATTGATATGAATTTATTAAATAATATCTTGTTCCGTATTAAATGTAACACTGGGTGGGGTTTCCTTTCTCAGGCTTTAGAATTATTTATTCATAATTATCAAATTTGTTTTTGAAAATGTTGAATGAATGCTTTGAGCTAATTAAAGTCTTATCTAACTGTATTTAATAAACCTTGTACCTTTAACACAGTGTTATTGATTAACTAATAATTTTGTATATACATCATTATGACTAACAATGTTCATTAATAACATGATTTGTTTTTTATATATAAAGTGTACCACAGTTTAAGACAACTGGATGCCTAATATTGTCATACAGTATTGCGTTTGTGGAATATTAAAACTAATCTGGTTACACGAGAGTTGTTCTATCAAACATAATATGGTAGAACTTGATAAATGAAACCTACATAACATTCTATTAATATTCTTACCCCTCTGTATTGGTATAATTCTTATCATCATCATCATATGTCCGTTTGAACAGATTGACTGGGCTGGCACAGGGGAAGGCTACCTCAGACTCCAGTCTGATTTGGCATGGTTTTCTGCGGTTGGATGCCCTTCCTAATGCCAACTACTCCAAGAGTGTAATGGGTGCATTTACATGCCACCAGCACGAATTGGTGCTTCATTGCTTTGATCTTGTAAGGCAGCTGAATGTGTGTGTGATGGGATGAATATATTTGCTGTATCTAATATTTCATTTCCTGTTCACCTCACTAATTTATATCTTGTGTTTTTAAAATGATTATGATGATGATATTGTGGTCAATTATTTTAACCTTTCTAATTCATTGCATATTAAGTTGATTGTCTGTTTTTATTTTTTTAAAACCTGAATGCTTTGATCTAATCATTCTCGTTTAGTTGCAGTTTATCAAACATACACCTTGATTACCAGTTTTCTTTTACAGTCCATGAATCACAAAATACTGGGTTTCACTAAAGATTTTTGAATACATTGAATTTCATAAGTAATATAGTAATACTGATACATGAATTGTCGTTGTTAGCGTCACTATTATCTCAAATGTATTAGACATCAGAATTGGTTTCATCATCATTTAGCGTCCGCTTTCCATGCTAGCATGGGTTGGACAGTTCAACTGGGGTCTGTGAAGCCAGAAGGCTGCATCAGGCCCAGTCTGATCTGGCAGTGTTTCTACAGCTGGATATTACTGACAATTTCCCAGTCTGATCTGGCAGTGTTTCTACGGCTGGATATTACTGACAATTTCCAAAGGGCTTATTTATCTGAAATACCACATACAAGTCAACTGGATGTCTGCTATTGTCATACAGTGTTACATTTGTGGGATACTAAAACTATTGTATCAACAAGTTGAACTGTTCTTGTTTTACTTTGATGCTATTTTGGTTTCATGAGAGTTGTTCTGTCAAATTCATCTGGTAGAACTTAGTCTTTGAAACCAACATTGTCTCTGTGCTACGGTTTACTCCTCTACATTTGTAGAATTTTTTGATTCGTTCATAAAACTAATAAATTTATCTGATTCTTTATGACTGAGTTGGTATTTTGTGCTTAGATCTTATTAGGAATCTGAATTTATGGGTGATACCTTATCATCAGAAAACTTAGTGCCCTGTGTGCATTGACTTATCTACTTTATTAAATAGTCTAATTATTAAACAATGCAGGGTGATAAAATTACTTCTATTAAAATACATCTGTTCCAGTTAATTTGAGAATCAGTAAAGAATTTTTAGGGATTTAGTCAATATCTTCCTTAAACCTTTAGCATTCACATTACTCTATCAAGTGTAATGCTTATTCACATTGTTTATTTTTAGAATGACATAGTAGGATAGGTATGAGAGGCCAGTTCTGGCTGATTTGAACACAAAACAGGTGGAATATTTGGGCTGGATATGGCCAGGTTGAATGCTAAAATGTTAAGCCAAAACATAATTTTTAGTAGCCTTTGTATTAATTGATATGAAATAGGTTAATTTATTAAATATTATCTTGTTCTGTATTACATGTAACACTATGGATGGTGTTTCCTTTCTCAGGCTTTAGAATTATTTATTCATAATTACCAAATTTGTTTTTGAAAATGTTGATTGAATGCTTTGAGCTAATTAAAGTCTTATCTAACTGTATTTAATAAACCTTGTACCTTAACACAGTGTTACTAACTAATAATTTTGTATATACATCATTATGACTAACAATGTTCATTAATAACATGATTTATTTTTCATATATAAAGTGTACCACAGTTTAAGACAACTGGATGCCTAATATTGTCATACAGTATTGCGTTTGTGGAATATTAAAACTAATCTGGTTACACGAGAGCTGTTCTATCAAACATAATATGGTAGAACTTGATAAATGAAACCTACATAACATTCTATTAATATTCTTACCCCACTGTATTGGTATAATTCTTATCATCATCATCGTCATCATTTAATGTCCATTTGAACGGATTGACTGGGCTGGCACAGGGGAAGGCTACCTCAGACTCCAGTCTGATTTGGCATGGTTTTCATCTGAATGCTTTGCTCTAATCATTCTCGTTTAGTTGCAGCTTATCAAACATACACCTTGATTACCAGCTTTCTTTTACAGTCCATGAATCACAAAATACTGGGTTTCACTAAAGATTTTTGAATACATTGAATCTCATAATAATATAGTAATACTGGTACATGAATTGTCGTTGTTAGCTCCACTATTATCTCAAATATGTTAGACATCAGAATTGGTTTATGACTGACAATTTCCAAAACTCATTTTTCTGAAATACCACATACAAGTCAACTGGATGTCTGCTATTGTCATACAGTGTTACATTTGTGGAATACTAAAACTGTTGTATCAACAAGTCGAACTGTTCTGGTTTTATTTTGATACTATTTTGGTTTCATGAGAGTTGTTCTGTCAAATCCATCTGGTAGAACTTAGTCTTTGAAACCAACATATCTCAATATATCGATTCTTTGACAACATACTGTTTGTTGGTTGATTCTTTCGACTTGTAATTACGTGTATACTATGCTACAACATAAAGAACATATAAACTACAGCTTTCATTCGCAATGAAAGTTAATAAAAAATGGTCTTTTTATTGTGTTATTTACTTCACAATATATCCAGATATATTACTGCATTGCAAGACTTAAAATATTAAAGTAAAATAAATGTAAATTTCTCACTTTTCTTCTCAACTGGGTTCCGTGCAGGTGGCACGTAAAATGCACCAATCCGACCGTGGCCGATGCCAGCCTCGCCTGGCACCAGTGCAGGTGGCACGTAAAAAGCACCCACTACACTCACGGAGTGGTTGGTGTTAGGAAGGGCATCCAGCTGTAGAAACATTGCCAGATTAGACTGGAGCCTGGTGCAGCCTTCTGGCTTCCCAGATCCCCGGTCGAACCGTCCAACCCATGCTAGCATGGAGAATGGACGTTAAACGACGATGAGGATGATGATGATGACTCTGTTTAGTAATAAATTTTGTTAGTTCAAAAGCAGGTTGTATCCTCAGTGAAGTGGTCACACTGATAATTTTGAGAATTGACTATTAAGGTTAGTGATACTAATGTTTTCTTATTGCTGTACTTGATGTTAGGTATAACATTTTCACTGGATGTCCCCAAGCGAAAACCTGCACAATGATTCTGAGAGGTGGTGCCGAACAATTTATTGAAGAGACCGAAAGATCTCTCCATGATGCCATTATGATTGTGCGAAGGGCTTTGAAAAATGATGCTGTTGTCGCTGGTGAGATACTTTCAGATTTCATTTTGTTCTTATTATAATAGTGTCTTAAGCAAGGTCTTCTGTTGTCAAAGTAAACTTGATAATATGAAACATTTTACTTGTATTTTGTTTTTTATTAGTATTTGCAGAATTTCACTGTAAATAACAAAACAGCAGCTATTACATATCGTCCATCACTAATTATTTGCAACTAGTTTCTTAACTCGATTTATCTCCCCTTGATCGCAACCATTCGATGTTTTAAGAAAAAATATATATTATATTTCAATAATTGAAATATTATTGGAAATTATATAAAAAAAGATTGCACATAGATTTTAACGACAAAATCTTGTATGGACTTGCCAAGGGTCATGTGCACCCTGGTTGGAAACCACCCCTTTAGACCAAGCAGACTGAGTTGTTGAACCTGTCATATTTACAGAAGTTCGCCATTACCTTCTGCTGGAGCCACGTGGGGCTTGGGTATTTCACTCATAAACACCCACACATCGCCTGATTTGAGATTTGAACTGGCGATCCCTCAACCGTAGTCTGCTGCTCTAACCACTAGGCCATGTGCCTCCACATGCAAACACGCTTTTTTTTTTTTTAATCTAGTTTCAGCTCACAAGCTGTGGCCATGCTGGGGCACTTTTTTTTTTTTATATATATATACTCACACACATTTATCTGGCAAGTGCTATAATTAGTAACTTACACATGTTGCTTGCCCTGTTTTAAGCGACCTTGGTTGGCTTTCTTTCTCTTGCATAGTCTTGTACTGTGCCAGTTGTGTCTGAAATTTTGTGTGGTTTCTGAAAACCCTTTTATGGCCTGGCATTGATCACTTCATTTCTTTCTTGTATTTTTTCCCAGTATTTTCAATATCTTGTAACAAAGCCTTCAAATTTGTCTTTTAGATGAGGTTGGCCATAAGTAATAAACCATCGTTTTCAAGAGGTGTGTGGGCTAGGGTGATTTTTAATTAGCTATTAGAGCTAAATATTAAAAAAAAAAATTATCTTAGTTGTTCCATATATTGAATTTCTATGGCAAGTGAATATATAAATGGGTTTTCTTGAGGAAGGTTACAATGACAAGGTCTTTCATGATTGGCTGTTTGCCAATCTTGTTCTGATGTTGTGACATTTTAGTTGTCAAAGATATATCATAGTCATCGTTTTTAAGAAAGTAAAAAAAAAATTAAAAGAATCATATTAAAAAAGATTTAAATGAAATTGTAAGTACGGTTGAATCTTAATGTTGTGTGATATTTTATTTTAGGCGGTGGTGCTATAGAAATAGAATTGAGTCGTTACTTGAGAGAATATTCTCGAACAATTGCCGGGAAAGACCAGTTACTAATTGGTGCCATAGCAAAAGCATTAGAAATAATTCCACGTCAATTAAGTGATAATGCTGGATTTGATTCTACCAACATCTTGAATAAACTAAGACAAAAACATGCTCAAGGTAAGTAAAAAGATAAAATAAACTTTCTGAAATAGTACATATACTCTATAAATCCTTCTGTGTAGTGTATTTTAAACTTAAATTTTTCATATGAAAGGGATTTAAAATTGAGTAGACTGTTTCTTTACAATTTCAATATGAAGATTAAGGTTTTTCTGTACTCTCTCTTTTTTTCTTTTTTTCTTCCCAAGATTTTGTAAAATAATAGTGAATTTATCTGCTCCTTTCTGGATTATTTAAAATTCCATTTTGCATTGTGTGTGTGTATTATGCACACACAAATGGATAGATTGGTTGCTAAGATATTAGATGTTCTGCTCGGGGATCATGAATTAACATCTCATATTTTTCTTCGGAACACTTTTATATCGAGATTCAGTTTTATTTAAATATTGGGAATAGACACCAGTTCAGATAGGTGCAGTTTTTAGTCATCTTCTGCATTTAGATTTAACTGTAAATTATACTTCATGGATAATCACTATAGAGTCACCATAAGAGACAAGTATTCAGAGCTGTAGAGCAGAACAGATTCTACTGTAGCATGAAATGGGCTTAGTTTTTGGTCACTTTACAGTTGTGGTCCTTTCCAAATTTTCCAAATCTTGTTGACTGCTGATTGTACTGGTAGAATGAATACAAGAGCCCAGGTACCAGAAATTAAGCATCTGAATTGATGTGCCCTAATGTAAGTGTATGACCACACACTCACCAGCATTTTCACCAATGATGATGGTCTTTATCTTCAAACAGCTTATTGAGAGATCAACTTCAATGACAGCCAACTCCTGGTTTGTGAGGAGATGTGGAGCATTTGCAGTTGTACGTCAGACAGCATATACACTCAACTTTTGTACAAGTCCTTTAATATTTCTTATGATGACCATACATCAATTAAGTCACTATATGGATCTTTACTGCCCATCAGACAGACAATCAATCAAAGATGGTTAAAATTTGCTGGCCACTGTTTTTGTCAGATTAACCTGTCACTGCACATTTTTTTATGTAACCTTGTGGATACATTCAAGTCTGATGTTCAGGCCCACATGACGTATGTCTTATGAGGGACTATCTCAGAGTTGGTATGCTCAATGTCATCTCATGCAGCCTGCAGGGAAATTTGCTCTTGAGTTGGGGTTGATGTTCATAAGTGATGTGGCGTAGACTAAAAGAAAAGAAGACACTCCATGAGAAGCTTTGTGCTTATCATTATACATAGATAACCCATCCAGAATAATTGGACATCTCCTTTGACCTCAAGATTTCATCTGGAATGGTTATGGTGCCATGTAAAACCACCCTGTAAAGTGGTGAGTGTTAGGAAGGGCATCCAGCTGTAAAAAATGTGCCGAAAGAGACATTTGAGCTTGGTGTGGTTCCTGGCCATACCAGCTTCTGTCAAACCATCCAGCCGATACCAGCATAGAAAATGGATGTTAAATGATGATGATACTGGTGAAGTAATGAGTTTTTCTTTATTATATGGAGACTTAGAAAATAATAAATTAGAATGATCTGAAATGGGGAGCATAAAAATAATTAAAAATCTATATTGAATCCTTTGGGGATTAAATTTACTGTAAATCAAATTTTACGTGCTTTGTTAAGCTTTATAGGACTTACTTATAAATTAAATTAGAACTTTATTGAAATTGTTCCTTTTGATTTTGTAGGTGGTATGTGGTACGGAGTCGATGTGATGAATGAAGATATTACAGATAACTTTGAAGCATGTATTTGGGAACCTGCTGTTGTCAAATGTAACGCTCTTCTATCAGCTGTAGAAGCAACTTGTCTACTGTTGTCTGTTGATGAAACTATCAAAAATCCCAAATCCGAAGCACCTGATGCTAGTGGAGGCAGAGGAAGAGGACGACCAGCATAATAACATATATAACATCTCCTTAATATATCACCAGATAGTTTGCCATTTGTAACACACTTCCCACTGGTTTTCACATTGAACATTATTACTGAGGTCAACTTTCGCTAAAGAGTTGGCTGTCTCCTTTCATATCTTGTGCTCTGTAGCCTTGTTCAAAACCAATATGTAATAACTTAAATGAACTGAACACATAAGTCAATATATGCCTCTCAGTTAGCCACAGTCTGCATTTACAGTTTATTAAAATTATAAATCTATATGTACATTTAGGTTTATACCTACTACTAGTAATCTTTTATCATATCTTTTAAGGTAAGTCTTTTTTGATTGCATACCTAAACTTGTACGGTTCTGTTACTGCAATGAGCATTCTCATATTGAAGGTCATCAGTTTCCTATTTATGTAATTTATTTCTAATTAGCCCATTGATAATTAAGATATAACTTTTGCTTCATCATGTTATTGTTCTCCCTCTTCAATCTACTGAGAGATCTTTCCTTGTGCTACCTTACTCATTGCTTTCTTTGCAATTCTTTGACAATGCTTATACCAACTGAAGAATATGGATAAATATGTTTAAAATAAAGTTCTGTCGATAACTTTTCTTATTTTTGACTCTTGTTTTCACTTTATAGTCTTCGTATTTAGATTCAGTTATTTTTACCAGTATTTTGAATTGAATTTTTATTTTAGGACAGATGTTAGTGGGTTTTTTTTCATTCTAAAATGTTAAACCATTAACTCAGAGAAATGACATATTACAGCAACCGTTCTCAGCCACAGTTCCCAGGGCTGCTTGTAGCCCCCAATGGTCTTTCCTCTATAAATATAAATTTTTCTTTGACTTGTGCATTTAATTTTTTTGGTGCAGCTTAAAGTGCTTCGTAGTGGAATCAAAACCCACAACCAGGATTGTGAAGCAAAACGAACCTCTTAACTTTCCCATAGAAGTAACCAGCGTGGAATATTACTCAGACACCATCCATCTTTTATCTTTTACTTGTTTCAGGCGTGCGTCCGTGCTGGAGCACTGTTCTGAAGAGTTTAGTCGAACAAATAAACCTCAGCACTTATATATTTTTGTTTTAAAAGACTGGTACTTATTCTATCGATCTTTGGCGAAACCGCTAAGTTACGTGGGTGTAAACGAACCAACACCGGTTACCAAATGGTGGGTAGAGGGACGAAACACACACACACACAGATACGGTGTTGATGTGTTTACATCCCAATAACTTAACAGTTCAGTAAAAAAAAAAAAGCCCGATAAAAGAAGAACCAGGCTTTGAAAATCAAAAACTGCTGGGATCGATTCATGCGACTAAAATTTCTTGAATGCGGTGCCCCAGCATGGCCGCATTCCGATGACTGAAACAAATGAAAGATAAACTGTTTCCTGTGGTGGACACCAAAATGCTTCTTACCTTTAATTAGGTGAAAACAACACAATGACAGCTTGTAGATCTTGCTTATATTAATATTCTTGTGTTAGCGTCAGGTAAATGCCGATCGATCACACGTGATAAAATGTGTTCCAGCCATGAACAAATTAGCGTAGCTGTGGTGTGGGCGGAGGGAGCGGTCCGCCCTGGACAGCACTTTTGGGTGTGTTGTAGGCAATGTGTTATTTGTGGGGTCCGGTGGCATACACTAGCTACACTTGTGCCTGAACATGCCACCTTTTTTTTTTTTTTTGTATACCAGGAAGTATTGCGTTGAACAATGTATCTCTTTTCTATTTTTCTAAATGGTAATATAAGGATATACGTAAGGTAGCGAGATGGCAGAATCGTTAGCACACCGGGCAAAATGCTTAGCGGTATTTCGTCTGACGCTACGTTCTGAGTTCAAATTCCGCCGAGGTCGACTTTGCCTTTCATCCTTTCGGATGGGGTCGATATAATCGACTTAATCCGTTTTTTTGTCCTCTGTGTTTAGCCCCTTGTGGGTAGTAAAGAAATAGGTATTTCGCCCGTATATACGTTCTGAGTTCAAATTCCGCTGAAGTTGACTTTGCATTTCCTCCCTTTCGGGGTCGATAAAATAAGTACCAGTTGAGGGCTGGGGTCGATGTCATCAGCTTACCTCTTACCTCCAAATTGCTGGTCTCGTGCCAAATTTTGAAACCGATTTATATAGATATTCACAAGGCAGAGAGCTGCAAATTGCCTAACAGCTTTTCGTCCATCCTAATGTTTTGAGTTCAAATTACCCCGAGGTCAACTGGGGTGGATGTCATCCACTTACCCGCTCCCCGAAATAGCTGACCTTGTGTCAAAATTTGAAACCCGTATATAAATTTACATGGCCTAGTGGTTAGAGCAGCGGTCGAGGGATCGCGCGTTCGAATCACAGACCGGGTGATGTTTGTGTTTATGAGCGAAACACCTAAGCTCCACACGGCTCCGGTAGAAGGTAATGGCGAACTTCTGCTGACTCTTTCGCCACAACTTACTCTCACTCTTTCCTCCTGCATCTAGCAGCTCATCTGCGACAGACCGGCGTCCTGTCCAGATGGGGGACCTATACGCCAAAAAAATCGAGGAACCGGTCCTATGAGCCAGACATGGCTTGCGAAGGAACACACAAAAACAAACATAAATTTACAGAGTATTTGTCTCAAGAACGCATCTCGTATACGAGGGGTACTGAAAAGTTCCTGGCTTTAAGGGTGTCGCGAAAGGCCTGGTTTGAGACCCAACCTTCTGAGTTCTTTAACTGAGCTTAGAACAAGCTGAACGACCGCTGCAACAAGTGTATGAATCTGAGAAGGGAATGTGTTGAATAAAATGATTATATGCACAGCCAGTTAAGTGACCGTATAGAGATTCTAACCCTCTCTGGGTGGTTTGTAATATTCGTTGTGTGTGAGACAGAAATATGATAAACGAATCTCAATATTTTGTAAAAAAAGAAAACCATTTCATTCCTTCTTTAACTATAAAATATAAATAAAAGGATGAAGACGCTATATTTTCGTTCAAGGGGAACAACTCCCATATAACTTTGTATCTAGCATTTCAGAAATGCGAAATAATATCTCTTTAACACCTGTAAGTGACATTTATAACATCCTTTCGGTTCTTGAGTTTTAAGTTCAAATCATCCCTAGGTCAAAGTTGCCTTTTATTCTGCCGAGGTCAATAAAATAAAATAATGGTTCAAGTTCTGGAGTTGATGATATCGACTTAACAGCATCCATCAAATTTTTTAGGCTTTCTACGTGTATTCCTCTATTCCTCTACTTGTTTTAGACATTTGACTGCGGCCATGCCGGAGCACTGCCTTTAGTGGAACATATCGACCCCAAGACTTACTCTTTGTTAAGTCTACTTATTCTATCGATTTTTTTTTGCCGAACCACTAAGTTACGGGGGACGTTAACACACCAACATCGGTTGTCAAGCGATAATAGTGGGGAGAAACTCAGATACACAAATACATTCATATATATATATATATTATTGATAAAAATGGTAAGATAACAAAAGAAAGAAAGAGACCTCGATATTATGTAAATAGAGGAATTTATCTGTCAAAGTAATATGTAATTTACACACACACACATATATATATATATATATATATATATATATATATACATGTATACGACGGGCTTCTTTCAGTTTCCGTCTACCAAATTCACTTACAAGGCTTTGGTCGGCCCGAGGCTATAGTAGAAGACACTTGCTCAAGGTGCCACGCAGTGGGACTGAACCCGAAACTATGTGGTTGGTAAGCAATCTTACCACACAGCCACTCTCTCTCTCTCTCTCTCTCTCTTACTTGTTTCAGTCATTTGACTGCGGACATGCTGGAGCACCACCTTTAGTCGAGCAAATCGATCCCAGGACTTATTCCTGCACCATTTTCTTTTCTTTTGTTTCGAACGCAGAATTGCCATCAGAACAGCAAAAATACTGTGAAAATTGCCCTTACAAAGCAGAAAAAATTGTCAACAAATAGCCGTGGGATTCGAACCCACATCCCTCATGACTCCGGTGGAGGGCTTTACCATTTAGCAAAAACTGCCTGCTGACAAATTCATTTGTCAATTTTAGACGCTAAGTAACCAATAGGACAACTACAAGTATAAATATAAAGAAACATTATTTTTTTTTTCATAAGCGTCTGTTTCTTGATAAATTTTTCCGCTTTGCAAAGGGTAATTTACCCAGTATTCTTTTTTTTCTACTCTAGGCACATGGCCCGAAATTTTGGGGGTGGGGGACAGTCGATTACATCGACCCCAGTGCGTAACTGGTACTTAATTTATCGACCCCGAAAGGATGAAAGGCAAAGTCGACCTCGGCGGGATTTGAACTCGGAACGTAACGGCAAACGAAATACCTATTTCTTTACTACCCACAAGGGGCTAAACACAGAGAGGACAGACAAACGGATTAAGTCGATTATATGAAACCCCAGTGCGTGACTGGTACTTATTTAATCGACCCCGAAAGGATGAAAGGCAAAGTCGACCTCGGCGGAATTTTAAACTCGGAACGTAACGGCAGACGAAATACCTACAAGGGGCTAAACAAGAGGACAAACGGATTAAGTCGATTATATCGACCCCAGTGCGTGACTGGTACTTAATTTATCAACCTCGAAAGGACGAAAGGCTAGGTCGACCTCGGCGGAATTTGAACTCGGAACGTAACGGCAGACGAAATACGGCTACGCATTTCGCCCGGTGTGCTAACGTTTCTGCCAGCTCGCCGCCTTATTTCTGCTGTTCTAATGGCAATTCTGCGTTCAGGCTTTCTGTTTAGAATAACGAGATCAGCAGTCGCTGTTCCATTTCTACGTTTTGAATTTGTTGAATGAAATAATAATTAACTGATTTTCCAGTATTTTCTTTTACCCAAAGCCAGGAACTTTTCAGCATCCTCTCCTAGACGTATAATGTTTAAAAATCAAGTTAGAAGTATATCTGCAATGCAGGAGATCATCCAGCAACGTTGTAGGTATTTCTGGATGATTTTCGTCTGCTATTAATATAGTTCAACGCTACTATGACAACGAATGTTATTTCTTCTTTCAGTATGAAATGAAAGTGTAGAGGCGCAATGGCCCAGTGGTAAGGGCAGGGGACTCGCGGTCTTAGGATCGTGGTTTTGATTCCCAGACCGGGCATTGTGAATGTTTATTGAGCGAAAACGCCTAAAGTTCCACGAGGCTCCGGCAGGGGGTGGTGGTGAATCTTGCTGTACTCTTTCACCGCAACTTTCTCTCACTCTTTCTTCCTGTTTCTGTTGTACCTGTATTTCAAAGGGCCAGCCTTGTCACATTCTGTGTCACACTGAATCTCCCCAGGGAACTATGCTAAGGGTACACGTGTCTGTGGAGTGCTCAGCCATTTGCACGTTAATTTCACGAGCAGGCTGTTCCGTTGATCGAATCAACTGGAACACTCGTCGTCGTAACCGACGGAGTGCCATCATAAATTGAAAGTTAAATCAAAGAAGGGGAGTTACATCGTGATGGGATTTCCAAGCGGCTTCAATCTCCGATATCCAAGTTGCTGAAAACTATCAGCCGAACTGCACCTAAGAAGCATGATCTGGGTGAAGCCCGGTCCCTTTAGAAGCTAAGAAGTTAAGGGCCGAAACTCTTACCTGTGTGGGGGTTTCTTCTCTGCAGAACTGTTGCTGTACAGCTCTCTTGAGAGTTTCTTACCATTACTTCAGAGGATTTTTAACATTATAAGAGATGCTTTCTTGAGACAAATGCGGTATTTTATCAGGCTTTCGACGATGTATGTGCTTTAAGTATGATACACAGAATGCAAAATATGTATAGATTTTTTTTTCGGGGTGGGATGGGTAGTTTAGGTTTCGGCAAGTAGTTTTTAGAAGAAGCCTACCATTCTGCAATTTTTTTCATTAATTTTGTAAAAGATCAGCTGAAGCTCTAAGAACGTATTTGGAAGAACAAAATTTTCAGTAAACTTGGAGAGGAAGTTCTTTCCTTTGTTTTTATTAATATTTTTCGCATGTTATCTGTATAACAAATGCAGAATCGTTTTTAAGAGAACCATTAAAGAGCATTCAAAATATTCACGCTTAAAACTGTAATCAAATGGTAATTAATCCAACATATGAATTTTCGGATCTTTTCCTTTTGAACGGCAGTTTTCAACACAATTTCTAGTTAACTAAAGACTTTTAAACTTAGTATACTGGTAGAATGTGTTTATAAAACATCATTTTTTCTTGGCTTTATTGAATAAATTCTATATGTTGTAACATATTTCGGCAATTTTAACCAATCGCTGACCTCCATTTGGGGTGAAAACATTCCGTGCTGTATAGATATGTCCCTCGTTTAAGAAACAGATCGGGTTTATTTACATTTGCGAAGAAAAAAAGATACCCTTCCCCCACCCCTAACCATAATTCTAAACCTAACCCTAAAATAGATTGAAATGCAATAGATCGATACTGGGGTTATTATTATGGGTGACAATTTCATACGACACCGCTACGGAAAATGGGATTTTTTTCTAGCGGTGTTAAATACTCCAAATTAAAGTCGAAATATATTACAACATATAGAATTTTCTCAATAAAGCCAAGAAAAAATGATGTTTTATAAACACATTCTACCAGTATACGAAGTTTAAAAGTCTTTAGTTAACTAGAAATTGTGTTGAAGACTGCCGTTCAAAAGGAAAAGATCCGAGTTTTCTTATTATAGACATTTACCCTTTCGAGATTTTCTCCGATCACCCGTATCTCCACTTGAAACATCAACCGAACAGACGTTAGTAAAAGCCGCTCTCACGTATAATGAAAAGAGTCAGCTATTTTTGACAAGAAATAACTAACTAGAATTTACCTAATGAGTTTTCAAGCATAACAGATCGACAAAGATTATGACGAAGAAATATTTTTCTCCAATGTTGATATGTGTTTTTACATTTATATAATAATTGTATCAAAGAAACTTACAATTCTATTGAAATTTAAGGAGTACGTCTGTGGCTAATAACAACAATGACAGCCATATTTTATTTCGTACAATCTTAAGATGTGGAAATTATTTGAATTAAATACTAGTTTTGCTTGTTCTTGTTTTCGAAGACTCCATCTCGTAAATACCAGTAGCACTTCTGAAAGTGCATCGGTAATGGAGGATGCAGCCACGCAGGCGACCGGAAAAATGCAACTGTCTCCGTCCGCTTACACTACACATTCCGTCCGCCCCAACAAGCGGGGAACAACATCTGTGATGGCATTTCGTTGTCGCAGACGATCGTGATATTTCCAGACGTCGCAACGAAAGGCCCGCTGTCTGTCTGTACTTCCGAAAAGTAAAAGTTCACACTCGCGCTGGACTGACGTTATCGTGTGGGAGGCCAGCACCACACGACCAGGCTCTTCTCTATGACTTTCTAGACTGAGATTGCTGAAAGTATACTAAGGATGCAATGGCGTGATCATAATGATCTAAGTGTCTCGCCGTGCTCTGACAATACAAGTTCAACAGCAACGTGGCTAGATATCTGTTTCTTTATAACCCACAAGGGGACAAACAAATGGATTAAGTTGATTTCATCGACCCCAGTGCGTAACTGGTATTTAATTTATCGACTCCTAAAGGGTGAAAGGCAAAGTCGACCTCGGCGGAATTTGAACTCAGAACGTGACGGCAGACGAAATACCTATTTCTTTACTACCCACAAGGGGCTAAACACAGGGGACAAACAAGGACAGACAGACGAATTAAGTCGATTACATCGACCCCAGTGCGTAACTGGTAGTTAATTTATCAACCCTGAAAGGATGAAAGGCAAAGTCGACCTCGGCGGAATTTGAACTCAGAACGTAACTGCAGACGAATACCTATTTCTTTACTACCCACAAGGGGCTAAACACAGGGGACAAACAAGGACAGACAGACGAATTAAGTCGATTACATCGACCCCAGTGCGTAACTGGTAGTTAATTTATCAACCCTGAAAGGATGAAAGGCAAAGTCGACCTCGGCGGAATTTGAACTCAGAACGTAACTGCAGACGAAATACCTATTTCTTTACTACCCACAAGGGGCTAAACACAGAGAGGACAGACAAACGGATTAAGTCGATTACATCGACCCCAGTGCGTAACTGGGACTTAATTTATCGACCCCGAAAGGATGAAAGGCAAAGTCGACCTCGGCGGAATTTGAACTCAGAACGTAGCGGCGGACGAAATACGGCTGCGCATTTCGCCCGGCGTGCTAACGTTTCTGCCAGCTCGCCGCCTAGGTTGCTGGACATCGCCTTCTTACCAATTAAACCTTGACTCCACGCGATTAGGTTTCCTCCACATTGTCCGCCGGCAATCCACTCATTGCTTACGTAGAATGACGTCGGCTCCCTGCCAGCCTAGCTTAGCCCAGCTTGTCAATGATGTTGTCCACATGATTGAACACTGCCGCGTGCAGACAGATCGTAGGGTCGCAAGTGTGATCAGGGTGTCATGTGAAAAAATATCCTGAAAAGGAATTGTAAGAACCTCTACAAAAGATACTTTCCCATTATTGCGCCACTTCCTACTGCTGCAGCTGTTACTACTACTACTACTACTACTACTACTACTACTACTACTACTACCACTACTACTACTACATGTATATGCACGCATACGTTCTCTTGTTTCAGTCATTTGACTGCGGCCATGCTGGAGCACCGCCTTTAGTCGAGCAAATCGACCCCGGGACTTATTCTTTGTAAGCCTAGTACTTATTCCATCGGTCTCTTTTGCCAAACCGTTAAGTGACGGGGACGTAAACACACCAGCATCGGTTGTCAAGCGATGTTGGAGGGTGGCGGGGCAAACACAGACACACAAATACACACACACACAAATATATGTATATACATATATACGACGGTCTTCTTTCAGTTTCCGTCTACCAAATCCACTCACAAGGCTATGGTCGGTCCGAGGCTATAGTAGAAGACACTTGCCCAAGGTGCCACGCAGTGGGACTGAACCCAAAACCATGTGGTTGGTAAGCAAGCTACTTACTACACAGCCACTCCTGCGCCTATATATATATACAGATATACATATAAATGTGTGTGAGTGTATAAACAGATATATTTATAAACTTAGATATATGTATATATACATACATTTATACACATACATAAATACATACATCCTTTTTCTTTTACTTGTTTCAGGCACTGTCTTTAATAGTTTTTAAACGAATATATCGACACCAGTACATTTTAGAGCCTGATACTTATTCTATCGATATCTTTTGCCGAACAGCTATGTTACGGACATATAAATACACCAACACCGGCTGTCAAGCAGTGGTGGGTGACAAACACACACACATATATATACGACTAGTTTCTTTCAGTTTCCGCTTACCAAATCCACTTACAGGGTTTTCGTCAGGCTGTGACTGTAGTCGTAGACACTTGCCCAAGGTGCCACGCAGTTGGACTGATAGACTGAACCCGTAATCATATGGTTGGGAAGGAATCGTCTTACCATACAAACACACACACACACACACACACACACACAAGAATATGGTTAAATTTCCAACAAACAGATACCAGTAAATATAAGCAGAGTACAAATCCCAAGTAAATCTTATGCTTGATCGGTAAATCCAATAATCCTTTTGTAGAATTTTAAGAAATTCAATGTATTTATCAACAACAAATATTACGTACGAATGAAATTATATCATTATTTTAGATCTCACATTAAAAATCCAGCGACCGTTGGAAAATATTCTGAATTTCTTAAAATTCTACAAAAGGACTGTTGGATTTACCTGTCATGCATGAGGATTTACCTGGGATTTGTATTCTAATTACATTTACTGGTATCTGTTTGTTTGGAAATTTAACCATATTCTTTTATATTGAGTGCTTAATTGATATCATGGCAGATACACACACACACACACACACACACACCACACACACACACACACACACACACATATATATATATATATATATATATATATAAATAAAGGCGGCGAGCTGGCAGAAACGTTTGCACGCCGGGCGAAATGCGTAACCGTATTTCGTCAGCCGTTACGTTCTGACTTCAAATTTCACCGAGGTCGATTTTTACCTTTCATCTTTTCGGGGTCGATAAATAAAGTACCAGTTACGCATTGGGGTCAATGTAATCGAGTTAATCCGTTTGTCTGGCCTTGTTTGTCCCCTATATGTTTAGCCCCTTGTGAGCAATAAAGAAATATGAAACGTTAGCGCGCCGGGCGAAATGCTTAGCGGTATTTCGTCAGCCGCTACGTTCTGAGTTCAAATTTCGCCGAGGTCGACTTTGCCTTTCATCCTTTCGGGTCGATAAATAAAGTACCAGTTACGCACTGGGGTAGATGTAATCGACTTAATACCCTTGTCTGTCCTTGTTTGTCTCCTCTATGTTTAACCCCTTGTGGGCAATGAAGAAATATATATATATAATGGTAAAAATATCCCTTACAAGTTGAGAGATATGAAGAGTAAAAATAAAACAGAGATGGACTAGTCGTTTTACATTGCAGTTAGTTAATTCCAAAGTACATTATTACATTCAAATTTGTTCAAAATACAATAAAACGCATTCAAAAATGTTATCACAATCAAATTATTTCAAAATTCATTATTGCATATTCCAAAATATCATATCCTATCCATAATTCATTACTACAATTAAATTATGTATATTATGAATCCCAAAGTACATTTTTTATATTCATATTATTTCAAAATACATGGTTAAACACACCGAACTACATAATAATAATGATATATAATTAAAAATTCCAAAATGCATAATTACAAACCAGTTTCACTTTTTATAGGAGATATTCATTGCGCTGTACGTGTGTAATGGCATACTACTAGCTTTCATTGAATACATAGTGCAACCTCGTTGTAGACTCACATGACAACAAAGGAGATAGTATATACGTTAGTAGACACAAAGAAAGCTGGGAAGTACCTTTACGTACTTCAACTATTCAAATATTATGGGGAAATATATTTTTCCATGCGAAACATAAATAAATAAAACTAACATAATATTATTGCATTTGTTACTTCCTTCCTGTAACCACAAAATGTGTCAAATGAAGGCTTGTAGCAAGCCATTGCACAAATTCATTGCAATGAATATCTCCTATAAGAAATGAAACCGGTTTGAAATAGTATACTTTGGGATTTGCAGTTATGTGTTATTGTAATTATGTATTTTGGAGTGTTTAATCATGTATTTTGAAATGATTTGAATGTAATAGTGTAATGATTTTATTTAAGTGATGTATTTTGGATATGATATGCTATTTTGGAACATGTAATAATGTATTTTGAAATAATTTGATTTCTATAATCTATTTTTGAGTACATATTATCGTATTTTGAAACGTTTTGATTACAATAATATTCTTGAAACTAACTGCAATGTAAAATGAATAATGCATGTTCTTTTTATTTTTTATTCTTCCATACGTATGTGTCTGTCTGTATGCGTGTGTATGTGTGTGCATTTTAATTATTTTAATTATGTCTTTATCTTCTTCATCTTGTCTTTGACACATCTACATATTGTACATCTTTTTCATTCTTTTTTATGCTCAGAACAGCTGAAATCAGCTTCCCTGAAGCTTTCCTGGGGCACTATTACCTCGTATTGTAGTGTTATAATTTATCCATTACCTTGAATAAAAATTACCGAACAGAATAAGCATAACAATATACTACTTTATTTAAACTGAATGTTATTAAAAATTCAGAAAAACACTTAACTGTTTTGCAGCAAAATAATTTTGTGTTTCGAAGACACTGGAAAAATATTAAATCAGTTTCAAATAATGCCTAACGTGCATTAACAGGGTTAAGCTTAACAAGTGGACAAAATATTGCTGACTGGAAACGCAAGTTGTACAAAACTGGGGACGGCGATCTTTCATTGTTGTTAATAAAAAAGAAAGAAGATCGGTTTAATAATGTTGATAAAAATATCTTCTTTAGGAGTTCGCCTTCCAAGTTACGCTCCTGGTAATCGATCTTCCTTCATCTTAATGAACATATTTGGATAATTTTACTTCACCATCCTGCTTACGAAAGCTTAAGCGATAATGTAAAGATTGTAGAACTAGAAATTGAGACTTTCTCGATGACTGAACCAGGTTTGTTTCGCGTTGTTTCCGTAGACGCACAGACAAAATATTTTCAGTTTTTGTTGGCCATTCACGTACCGAGATAAATTTTGCGTTTTACTTTTCTAGTGTCGGGAAAATAAAGTACCCATCAAGTACTGCAGTCGATTTGACATTCCTGTGCAGCATCTTAAATGTGGTTCTAACTATAACAGAACATCTCTGGGGCATTGGATCTTTTCGCTTTGACCGGCAGATTTTTAAAATAATTTCTTTGTAACTAAAAATGTTAAACTTCGTATAGTGGTAGAATGTGTTTATAGAACATCTTTTTCTTTTGGCTTTCTTGAGAAAATTCTGTAGTTTGTAAGATATTTGGTCTTTGATTTTGTTGTTGACACATTACGGCAGAAATTGAATTCACCTCAATAGACGTCATTGATTGGTTGAAATTGCCGAAATGCAAGAAATTAATTTTCTCAAGAAAACCATGAGAAAAAAATGTTTTATAAATACATTCTGCCAGTATACGAAGTTTAAAAGTGTTTAGTTACAAAGAAATTATTTTAAAAATCTGCCGGTCAAAGCGAAAAGATTCTAGGCATTCTTGCTCTAAAGCACGGATTTCCAAATGGTCAGCATAAACTTCCATTGGCAAGAGAATTATGCTGGAGGTAGAAAAATTGGTTGGAAACATTTTGGGAGGTCTCCAATGTTCAAGAGGTCGAAAAAAGTCGAACTACAAATGTTTTAAATTTAACTAATCAGTCATATATAATATAATCTTTACTTTTATGAAGCTAGGGAAATTTCTTCGTGTCATAAAGGCGTGGGCGTAACAGGGAATATTTCCATAATTTGACATCATTCTGCATTAGGAACGCAAGAACATTTCGTCCAATCACAACACAGCCCCTTTTTACAACAAGTTTATATATGTGATATTAATGTAAGTACACACACACACACACTATGCCTATATATGTGTGTGTGTATGTATTTTT